>NC_054536.1:22789511-22844511 GCF_017654505.1 Polyodon spathula
CAGTATTAAAGGTTCGTCGTATTTCATAAATGTTACTTATGTTTGCATGAAAGACAACAACAAAATCCATTCTCAGTTCTTGTGCATTATATTTTGCTATTAAACTTAAGCATCGTCAGTTGGTTAACCACTTTTTACCGCATTTCTGAAAATAAGACTACACCGGTCTTCTTTCATGGATTGATGTTGCTCTGTGAAAATTTGTCCATATGAAGAAACACATTTTTAAACATCCACAGAATTGTTAACAACTGACAAATATATTTTAGCCGTTCTTGCTAAATTGGGAAATAGTTATTCTGCATTTCTCCAAAATTCTGTCTAAGAAATTCCACTACCATTTTCTTTTGCATATAGTTGATATCCCTCCATTGCTGATTTATAGTGAGCATCAACTTTAACACGAGGGATTCTTTATGCAAACTACAAACATGTTGTGAGTCTAAAATCCTTAATGCTTTAGAAACTTGTGAGCTGGTTAAATAAAACTTGGTTTTATTTTGCATTGATCAGGGTTGTAGTAACTCGTCAAATTTAAAAAAACTAAGTGGAATATTTTAACAACACAATGTTTGTTTATTCTGCCATCTGTGCTGTGCAACTCTTATGCTTGGTATGTATTTATTAATTCTGCAACCTAATTTTTGTTTGATGAATTCTAACGTTACGGCTTTCAAAATACGTTCTACCCATCAGTGTGCAGCACACCAGGTGGATATTGCTGTGAGCGATCTCTCAATGAAATGCTTTTTGAGTTTGTTGGTGCATCTATTTGTTTTAAAACAGCAAGTCTCGAGTAAGCTTTATCTTTAAACTCATCACTTTCTAAAATGGCAATAATTGTCCCTCGTAATTAGGGGGTGTTTTCTAATTAGCCAGAATTGAATGGGCTGATTACTTAATTATTCTTTTGATCAGTTTAGTTGGAGTGGCTACACGGACATCTTGAGGCTTAGGACTGAATTGCAAGTTAGTCATGTTGTTCTAATTCTGCCGTGAATTTCACAGGGCCCTACCCATATGTGCAGTTTTTAAGAAAAATGCACTCTCTTGGTTTGTATGGCTCACTTCCAGGTAGTCTGTTGTAGCACTTCCTAGGTCATTTTACCTGATTTCGGCAATGTGTTCTAGGGCAAATCATGTCCCTGGATGCAAAACATGCCAGTCATTAGTGGAATCAGCTGAATCAGCTGCTGGTTAAAGTAATTGTAGCTAGAAAAATAATTCCATACATCTGCATTTCCATTAGCTCCATTTCAATGCATGATGTCTTGCACTACAATGATGCTATCATATTCTATACCTTATTCTCCTGTTATTTGTCTGCACTTGTACTACCTGGGCCATTTCCCCACAGAAGTATCTTTTGTGTCAAAGCATGTTACTGGCTGAAAGCATGACAGTAAACAGGAAAAGCATATGATTGGTTGTTGACAGGAAAGAAGCCATTGAAGGGGTGTACCCTCCAGGTGAAATGATATATATTAACAAAAATACATGTTTACTATAACAAATGTTTCTTTAAAAACTGTTCATACAGTCTAAAGGGACTGTTTTAATGTTCTTTTTTATAGCTTTATTCTAAAGAACATGGAAAATATATACATAGGGATTCAGCACAGTGATCTATAATCGTAGTCAACTTCCTTTACAAATGGCACAGAATCTTGACTCAAACCACTCCTTCAACAGTCATGTAGGTTACAAAGGCTTCACATGTGTAAGCTGATTAAAAAGTATTCTGCTCTAACTTGGGAGATTTGCTAACTACACATAGCATCAAGTGTACAGTTTACTTGGAAGTAGTAAGGGCCGTGTGTGGCCTATAAGCTGTATTATGTAGGACGCATGACTAAGCCAACCACATTTCCACCTTACAGATTCCAATAAACCATGCAGTAATGCTTCTTTCATGCTATACAATGTCATTCTGAAAATCAACTGAAGGAGCTAATTAAAAAAGAAAAAAAAACACTTATGTTGCAGCAGGACTGAGCCTAATGTGTTCTATTACATCTCCCATTAAGACAGCAGGACACTAAATTAGAAACTAATTTAAACAGTGGCTTCTGAATAGATTCAGCAGGAGTCTCTGCAGTTGTTAGCAGAGATGAAAGACGGATGTGTACAATGAAGAACTTTAAAAATTGCTTGAGTGTCCCCAGGCTAAGGGTAAATCAGAAAGTTCCTTAAGAACATTGTATTTCTGCCACATTTTAAAGGTCAAAACACAGCTCGATAAAAAGACAAATATCTAAGCGTGAGACCTTCAAATCTCTGTCTGGGCTCTTCTGTACTTGTTTGTTTAAACAGCACTATTGTCAAGTGGGCTTCAGCTACATTATGAAGTTAGCAAAGTATTACTGTAAATACCAGAAAACACAACAGGAAACTAGTTGCTCCTGTCATGTTAACTGTGTATGTCTTACATTTTAACACTACTAAACAAGTAGATGTTCTTTCTTTCTTAACTGCCTGTCTGCTACACAGGTTCACAGGGGAGTGAACTGGTTTCTGAATATGCATTCACTAGTTGTTCCCCCAATGACACCCATTGCAAACAGTTTGGATAATAGTTGGTGCCATCAGAGAAATAACCACTGCATAAAACAATGTCATATCTTTGATATTCACTCATTTCCTACACAGAGTTCAGAGAGAAGGACAGGACAAGGCAAGGGCATGGTCGCTTGTGCTCAAAAGCGTCCACATATTAACTGGTCTACAAAAGAATCTGGCTGTCTTTAAGAGCTGTTAGTGTACCTGGTATGTACCTTGTGCATTAGACCATTTACACCACAAAGGTTAGTCCAGCATAAACTTTTCTTACACTGTGATACACCTGAATCTTGAACTATGTTGTTCTATATCATTTTATTTGAGCCCACTCCTTAGTTTGGAATTAAATTGGTCTTGCTGGTCCAGTTAAAGACAAGTATGGAACATTACTATATTCATATTAACCGGCATCAACAGTATTTCCATTGACATTACCTGCAGCAATTCCCCATACTGCAGTGCCCCTGTTGTCTGTTAGCATCTTTATTGCCCAGTGACTGGTAAAGGATCTTTGGATGTAAGAAGGCCCAGCAATTCAAGAACATCCTGTACATGCATAACTATATGTTCTCACACATAACTTCACAGAATAGAGAGGGAAATGATACACTGATACTAGAGCATCTGTTCTATCCTAGAGACAAACTTTTAGTTCATTTCATGCAAGACTATTTTGTAAAACAACAAAGTGAGTCCATGTTAGGATGGTATCTTTAATATCTTGAGATTATTGTACTTAGGTGTAGCATATTGAACTGAATTTTTGTTAATTCAAATGCACTTTGTCTTGCCCTAGTGATGCTTATTCAATAAGGGTCCATTTGTATTATACTATTAGGATATGTAAAATAATTGAACTAATGGGACTATATAACTATATCTCTTGTAATGGATATAATCTTATATAATTTTCAGGTCTGTTTGTCTTTCTATGCCTGTGTGTCAGTCTGTCTGTCTTTTTGTCTGTCTATATCTCTGCCTCACCAATTGTATGGGGTTGCTTTGTTTTTGCAATACAGTTATTATCCACTTTTGTCATTGTATGAGGATGTTTTGTTTTTTGTTATTGTTTATAAGCACTTATAACAGATCCCTAAACTAAAGTGTTACCACTTTTTTTCTCATTATTCGTTTTTTGTTTTGTTTTGTTCTGTTTTGTTTTGTTTTAGTGACACAACATAAATTGTCTTAAAATAATTCCTGTTTGCACAGCTTTTCAAATATGGATGAATTTTATGTTTTTTTTTTTTTTTTTTTTTTGTCACAGCTCTCAGTTCTCCATCATTTTGTAAATGCACCAGTGCACCTCACACCGTAGTAAGATGAGACCCAATCACAATTCATTCTCTATGTTCAGGACGAGCGTCGGGCTTGGGCACCCTCAAACCATTCAATTGGGACAAACATTTATACAATGCTGATTGGACTGGGGGCCACTGAGCAAAGACTGTCAACAATACAGCAGGTTGCTGATCCCGATTACTGCCCTCTAGGGATTAGGGAAAGAACTGAAACTCATCCAAAGTGTGATATATTTTTTACCCAGGCCCCTTGAGATGGAACTCAGGTGCATTAATATACCACCTATTACTTTTTTTTTTTTTTAACTGAGATTGTTATCTAAAGAACTGTGTCCAATAAAGATACTTAAATATATTATTCCTTGCTTGTAATGCTTGCATTATTCTTAGAAATTTGTTTGCCATTTTAAAACATTCATGGGAAAAGATTGGTTGTTTTATTCAAGGACACAAAAGCTTACAGAATCAGCATCTGAACAGCAGCTGTGAGCAAAGATGAAACATGGATGTGTACAGTGAAGACATTAATACATTTCTTGAGTGTCACCAACACAACTAACAATGAAGCTACATTTCTATCAGAACTGTAGGACTCTTCACAACGCTATTCTCTTTGTGTCTATGGCGATGCTTCCCTGTAATTGAGATACTGTAGTTTACCATTCAACTGTTCAGATCTTGTTCCGTTGCCCTTCTCTTTAGGCTTCTCTTTAATTCATTGCCCTCCTTCCTTTTTTCTGTTTAGTTCTTTACTGTTCGCCTACTTATAATCTTCCAGTTACTTTCATGAGCATGTGCGATAATTCTCTCCCCCATGCTTTATCGCCTTGTTCCTACAAGCTGCTTTGAATAAAGAAGTCATTATTTCTGAGTCCACAATGGGTCCAGACATCCACATTCAAGTTGTTCTATACATGATATATTGATCAGTCCTCAATGACTAATAGCATTCTAATGAAAGGAACTCACAGAAGTTAATGTATCTGCCCATGCAAACTGCAAATGAAGCACTCAGTGGCACAAAAGGTCTGGTCCTGTGAATTATAATTAGTCCTTACAGCAATAAAAGTCAAGAGGTCTTTTTCTAAATGTTATTTACTGCAACTGAAGACACTTCATCGGCCTGAAAGTACAATTTTAAAAATAAATAAAGAAATTAACATAAAAACTGTGTATTTATTATTATTATTATTATTATTATTATTATTATTATTATTATTATTATTATTATTATTAGTCGTATTTATCATTCAAGTGTGGCAAATCTTTGTAACTCTTTTCATCCTAAATAGTTTTTGCTAACCTTTACATACCGTGTTCACAGTATTGTATGTATATTTGTATGAGATATATAAATGTATCCGAATTCCACAACCCTGACATAACTATCAACACTGTTATCTGCTCTTGAATGGCCCCCCGATATCAAATCGTACTGTGTATTTTATTTAGTATACAACTGTAAGTCACCATTTGTAAGGGTGTCTGCTAAGAAATAAATAATATAATAATAATAATAATAATAATAATAATAATAATAATAATAATAATAATAATAATAATAATAATAGGAATTAAAACAATACTTTCCCTTAGGCCAACAAGAATACCTAAGAATTGATTACTTTTTCTGGATTCATTACACTAATCCAAAAGACAGTTGTATAAGAGGTACTTAAAAATTATGACTCATTATTCGACACCTGTAGTGAGACACACACTTTCACTTGTGTGTGAAATTAAAATTATATATATGATATATATTTATATATATAATATATATATATATATATATATATATATATATATATATATATATATATATATATATGTGTGTGTGTGTGTGTGTGTTGAGACTTTTATGAGCAAAGTTAACCTGAGGCTTTGATAGATGATGGAAAGAAAAAAAATTGCAGCTAAAAGCAATCTTAACCCCTTCGAGAGGGGTTGTTGTACACTAGTGTATTTGCTGTTTGACCACTTTTTTGTATTTCTTTATTTCTGAAAAGGAGTGTACGTACCTATGAACTAGCAATGGAAAAATGTGCCAGTTACTTAAAAGTATTGAAGATTATTATGTTATTCGTATGTATCATGTATTTGGGCATATTTTTTTTTCTTCAAGGAGAAAAATAATGAAATAAAAAAAGTAAAATTCTTAACAACAGAAACCATCTATATGGGTGTGTATAGGAACAATTAAATTAACAACAGCAATGATTTCTTAACCGTTTTAGTACATTAATATGGGAGCAAACTTTCTACTGCTGCAAAGAGTCCTGTACAGCCACATGAGGTTCATGTGAACAGCACCTGGTGACCCCCGGGTAGACTGCCTGATGCAGCGCCAAGTCCCAGCATCCTGCTGCATGGTGCAAGTAATCAAGTCCAGCAAATTAACAGCTCCTGAATGCAATACAGCCACAGACAAAAGACGCAACTACAATGTGATACATTCTATTTATTTATTTATTTATTTATTTGTGAAATACAGGCACAACCTCTATATTTTTTGTGAATAGAATTAAATAAAAATAAAATTGTAGTACTGCACCCTCTGATATTTAATATAACACTAGCAATTTTTTTTTTTTTTTAGTTTTGCACTATTCCAAGTGTCAACAAAAAAAAAAAAAAATATCCATGCAGGATTATTATGGTCTAACACATTCAGAAAGGAGAATCCACAATTGATGCTGAATGACCATTTATTGATTTACAGAAAGAGAACATGCCCATACAGACATGCAATATGAAAACTTTTAGCCCAGGGCCTTGTCCATAGGAGTTTGTTAGCCACCCCTATGCCAGCAGAATATGTGATACTTAAAACAAGAATTTACTACTAAAATTGTCTACCAAAAAAGACAAGGCCGCCTCAGCCTCCACCACTTCCACCTCGCAGAATAACCCAGCCAGCGCTCAAGTAAGGAAAAAGCCCCTACTCGAGAAATGGGTCGGAGGAAACCTTAGGGATCCATGGCCAAGGGTAGTTCTTCCTCTAGGCTCCAAAGGAAGAGGAAAAAAACTTATTCAGGCTAAAATTGAATTAACCACATAACGTTTTTTTGCGCAGATAAATAGTTATTGGCATTTTTTCTAATGTATAGTTCATATGCCCCTGATGTCCATCTCCCTATAGCTTTGATTAGATGTGGATGAATATTTCGTGAAGCAGAAGAAGTAGCGACACCAATTCTAAAGGAATGTCCAGAGTAACTGTCGAGTGAATATCCAGCATGGGGAAGAGACAGACGTAGGGATTTAATAAACCAAGACTTCGAGGTAATCGTTCCTTCCAGGGTGCAGAAGAAGGGTTCGTCTGGAGCAGCAGTCGGGTGCATTGATAGGTAGCTGAATAGAGCAGAAACAAGACAAATAATCTAATTAGTTTTAAATAAATAATATACTCCCTTTCTTTGAATGCTTCAAAAATAAAAAAAAATAAATAAATTTGAGATTGCTGATGTAGAAGTCCGTAGATGGATCGAAGGATTGATTCTGAGGGGTAATCTCACTGTACAGGAGGCGAACATTGCTTCTAAAAGGAAGTCCTTGTAGGGGGAGAAGCATCCTCAATTTCCTCAGTGATGGCCAGTTTGGAAGATGAAGGATTGGGAGCTGATTTTTGAATGACCTGCATTGTATACAGGGTAGATACAGGGTTTGTGTACAGTACTGAGTGTCCTTTGCAATGCCGTGCCTTTTAAACCCGTTTAACTGTGAAAAAAAATGATCTTAAATAGCGCTTGTAAAATAAACAGCACTTGTGAAAATAAATTAGACCTAACGCTCCTGACAAGCGGCGAATATATGGACCGCTAAGGGTTAATAGGCTTGTTACTTTTCGATATTAATCGGTAAAGCTTGTTAATGTCAAATTCCAAAAAAAATGAGAGTTAGACTGAAATAAACTTATATAAGATAAACATCGGTAAAACCACTCGCTATTTGTTTTTGTACCAAGAATAAAAATTTAGAAAACATCTATAGTTTGTTTCTCTTTTATACTTATGGCTAGGGGTCGCTGTCAATCATCTGATTGATCTGTTAGTGTAGTTTCACTGTCACTGTCATTTCACCCAGTTCTGACAGATCTCGTGACTGAAGCAGAGCCAGAATGCTCTCATTCGTTTAAATGACTGTCAAGCATCAACACCTGTACAGACTGTGCACTTTCATTTGCCAGCTCAAGCGTCTGTCATTCAAAGCTCTTACTTTTGAAATTAGAGGGTAAAGGTGTAGGTAGGTTTTTGCTAGGTATGCGGTGACAGTTACTAGTTTGATTTGAAAATGGGGAGCAAGAGGAAAACACTTAATGAGTATTTTGCACAATCCCCTGACTGACCGACAGGACGAAGCGGGCCCGTCTGCCTTACCTTCCAGTGATTCCAGCTGTGCTGAACAATATGCGCAAGTTAGTTCTGTTCAACTATCTAATGTTTTGTTCTGTGTATATTATTTTTATTTGTAAATGTATGCTATAAAAGTCTGTGTAATACAAATGTTATTGCAAGTACAATGTTGGTAACCACGGTTTTGTTGCATGTTGAATATGAAAAAGGGGCTTCGCTAAATGAGAATTTCTCAATGGCATGAAAGTCTGTTTTTTTTTTTTTTTTTTTTTTTAAAGGATAAAGGCCGATTTCACAAATTCTCTGCTTGAATTGAAAAATAAAGATTAAAAAAACAGTAAATTCTTTCTAAAATAAATGTCGATATTAATTCTTTGGACAACACTAAAAGGACTGGCTGGATCTGGATAACAGCAAGTGCTCTAATTTCCCTGCATAAAAGCCATGCTTATCATTTCGGTAAATATAAGGGCATGAAAACCACCTGCTGAAACATTTGTGAACAACCACTTCTTGTTTAACCCTTTACCCATCACAGGAGGAGGCAGCGAGAATTGATGACTTTGGACAGTCCAAAACACACACTCTATGAATCAACCAGGGTGAAGATGAGGGTGTTTTCTGGAGTTATTTCTAATTTAAAAAAGGATCAATTAAAGAGTTGGTTCGTGTTTTTGACAGGTCTGCTTTGTTCATCTTGTGAACACTTTTGTTAAAGCATCTCCATTTTCTTCTCATTTTAATACTGTGGAAATGCAGGTGCCTTTGGCAGTCATGCCTGATGTCACTTTGGGTGAAGAAAGGACAGAAGAGGCCAGTTTAGGTTGTGGCTATTGAAATCTATGCATGTTTCAAGCCAAACAATGCGAGCCTGCAAAATATATAGCCTAGAGGTGGTGAGTTGTGAAAAAGTGTGTTGTTTTGGGGCCTAGCTCCTTCAATAGATTTGTTAAAGCCCCACAGTTGATGTATGCTAAGCAGGCCAGGCAGGAGGGAGAGGGCAGGACAGCTCAGCCAGAACATCACTCTTTAAGCCCTGGCCCATACTTTGATGGCTCCTTTGGAGGTGCATAGTGAAAGCCAAACTCCAGTTCCCTCCTTTTTCTTCCATTTCTGCCATGCAAAGATAATCAGGTTTATGTAAAGTATGTGTGCTCTTTTGACAGTCCGCAATACCTCATTAATTCAATCACACCAAACGCCATTGTTCCCAAAGTGTTTGAAATGCGTATAGGGATGGGGGCTTTTTTAATCCTGTCAATCAATGTTAACATTTTTCTTGCAGTTGCCATGGCCGGGGCCAGAGTTCATGAAAACACAGAATAAGAGCCAACAAAGCAAGAATAAAGATTTATTTGAGATACTCTTTTTAAAGGACATCTTCCATGCACAAAAACATGGGAAGTAAATGTAGACAAGTTTGGACACTATAGCCGTGCTGAGAGGGGGAGAAAAAGAGAATTTGAAAACCAAACAGCCCTATAAAAACTTGACCCTGGAGTCTCTGGGAAAAATCTGATGAATTGGTCCCTGGTAGAACAATGTTCTTTCTTTCGTGCGTTCTCCAGAAGTACAATGCCTAATACATTACAACACATGCCACTGATGTCTTTACACTGTTGTAAGCCAGCTCAGACCAGCGGAATGCTGATAAAGGACAACAAGAGATTGTGTTGTGGTAACTCTCTCAGACATAAACAGGGGACTGGGAAAATGATTCATGCATGTAAGACAACAAAACACAAATTGGCAGTTCACAATGCAGGGGGTTGGGGTGGAAAGGGTGTTACTGACGAAACATGATATTTCTCTCACTCCTCCAATAAAAGGGACTCACTATATATATATACACAGTAGGAGTTTTTATAGGTCAATTAAGGATCACACTTGGGAAAGGACATATTGTAAATTAGTATAAGGTAATAAAATAAGTAATTCAATTAGAGCATACAATATTCTTTGATTTTTCATTCTGATTATTAAGCATGACACACATATCAGAGGTACAGAGACACAATGACACACATGTTTTGCACTCATTTTAACCAGGAGAGTTTAATGAGCTACTACCATTAAACACCCCCCCCCCCCCCCCCCCCCCCCTCCCCTCCCCCCCCCCCCCCTCCCCTCCCCTCATACATACACATAGCTGAACTGTGGCAACAGCTTAATTCAAGTATTAATTGTCCATTATTTTAGTTTTTGTCTAAAACCAAGACTATATCCTATGCTCTGTTGATACCTATCAATTTTAGTTGGGGCAGATGTTGTCCCAAAGGTATTTTATTATATGTCACTATCTGTTTGTGATGAATATTTAAAAGTTATGAACACACCTAACAGGAAATAATGTTTTTTTTTTTTTTTTTTTTCTCCTATGATATTAGGGGAGACATGATTTTGCATGGATGGAACAAAATAACTACATTTTCATAAACTGACAACCAGTAAAATAAAACAATAAATAAATTAAATACTTGAAGGAACATTAGAAAGAAAGAAAGAAAGAAAGAAAGAAAGAAAGAAAGAAAGAAAGAAAGAAAGAAAGAAAGAAAGAAAGTCTTTAGAAATTATTCATCACTATGAATAATTAAAGAATCGATTCCTTCCACATTTTTTTTTCGGTCCAGCTTGACTGGCAAACATGGCTGCCCTCTAGTTGCCATGTTTAGGGCCACTTGTGCTCTGCCTGCTGATCAATTATTCACACTGCACACATCACATGTTCCTTAAGACCTAGTGAACCTTTTGATGCTTACCAGTCATAACTAAATCTATATTTGCGCTTCATTGTAATTTTGACTGGCATTGTTATTTGTTCTTTCATTTACAATACCCCTCAAAACAACACCAAATCTCTTGACAAAAAATGAAAAATTACAAAATGTAAAATACTAACTGCATTTAAATGTACCTGAAGTATTATTTATAGTGGAGTAGCTTTTGCATTGCTTATTTTGTAATGTTAGTAGAGTTAAAGAGTAGTTTTCATGTTGGCGTAATATATCTGGTTAATGCATTGTGATTGTAACTTAGCAACTTTCTTACTTTCTTACTTCAATCTCCCATGTAAGAAAAATATATATTTTTCCTGTTATGACATCACCATTTACACCCTAATCTTGCATAAGAATGTAAAATCACAGAAGATGAGGCTATTGAATGTAAAATCACAGAAGATTAGGTTATGCCTTGGTGTTGCTCACACATCAGTGGTCCCTTTCACATAATTTAAACATTATTTGTTTATTGGTGTCTTATGTGTGGTATTACTCTCTGGCTTATCACCACACACACGCTGGGTGACACAATACACCTTCTGTTCAAACGCAGACATGGGCTATGCTTATTTGTTTCAATACATCAATAACCATGTTAAGGTACAGCCCATGGGAGACAAGCTTTTGACGCACTGTGTACTTTATAACTTATAAGACTTTTGCGGCTCTATGGGGAACTTCTTCGTGCAACTGTCCACTTGACAAAATATACATAAAGCCTCACCATTCAAAATACACAATTAAATAAACAAATAAAATCATCATATGTGTCACTCCACTGAGAATAGTATTAAAATGATCAAAGTCACATTCATGGCTGTCCACCTTGGCTCATTGTTCTTTAAAACAGATTTGACTTTTTGGTAAACTTCTACCAATTTTGTTTTACAGGACAAAGAAACAAACTTTCATTACTAATACTCCTTTTCCACTGGCACACCCGACCTGTGAGGGCTCAGTACGGTACTGGTACAGGTTGTTCTCCACTGGCTATTTGTCGAGCCGAGCGAGAGACAAACCCTGAAACTCCAGCCTTACAAGATGTCTGAATCTGGCTTGGAGACAGGGGCGGGGTTAAGGATTTTTGTCATTAAGTTGCATCAGTCAGTACACTCCGGAAAGACAAACAACAAACAACATGGTGGGCTGTGAGTGTAAAGAGAGAAAAGTACAGCCTTGGGATGCTGATTAAGCACAGGCTCTAGTTTCTGTGTGGGCAGATAGAAGTTTTTAGGAAGATCTGGAGCCAAATTTCTGATGATTTGAAGCAAATGGGAATAAACCATGGGTACAGTACACCTAACTCATACACTCAAAAACATTAAATTCTACCAAATTTCTCATCATTGACTTTTATTATACCAATATAAAGAAGAAAAATTCTAAACTTATTTACAAAAATATAATAAAACGAAACACAGCTGTACCATACAAACAACTACGTCTCTCGTTCCGCTTGCACAGCTTCTTTTCTTAACCACCCAAACACAAAACAACTCTAGAAAAAACGACAACTATCCTTAAGCGGGCTATGTTTGGTAAATCATATTTTTAAACCCTTCTTTTTTCCCCTTCAACATAAGTAATTAAACTTTATTAATCTGATATACTCAGTAAATTCATGGACTATAAAGAAATTCCTAAACCTCGGAGTGAGCCTCCACTGGGACGTTTATTGAGAGGATGTCCACCACCCAGTTTATCACCCAGGCAGATGAACTGCCCACAGTGAAAGAAGCTTAAGAGCTATACAATGAAGACTGGGTGACCTGAAGTCACCCTGGTGGTTCATGAACCTTCTGCAAAAACATTTATGTGGAGACTCTGCCAAGGTGGGTTCCACACCCCCTGCGCCCCCCTGCTATTCCACGCAGCACCCCAGCCCAGGCTGGACACTGTCAATAGGTGGTCACGGTTCAACCTGGGCTGAAAAACCCTGCTGTTGAGCCAAGTCTGCAGAGGGCGCATGCGCAGGGGAACCAAAGGTAGGGTCTGAGACTCTTCTGCAGTCAAGCCCAGAAGTTTCTGGATCTTCACTACCATGAGTGCTCTGTTGAGCTAAAATAGCTCTAAACAGGTTGCTATTCTCTGCATTCTAATGTCCAACAGAGTGGACAGCATGGACCTGGAGTCCAAACACACTCCTAGATAGGAGGCTGTCTGAGAAGGCATGGTTGGCTCGTCACATAGTTTACCGTGAGGCCCAACCATTGGAGGTGGCCGGTAACAAGATCCGTGTGGGCGTCTATTTGTTCTAGAGACTGGGCACAAATGAGCCAGTCATCTTAATAATTGAGTATTCTGATGCCTTTGAGTCTCAATGGGGCTACGATAGCTTCCATATACTTCGAAAAGGCATGGGAAGCTAGCCAAATGGCAGGATCCGCAACTTTGAGATTCACTGTGGTGAACCAGTTGCCTGCCTGATTGACTGCAACAGCTGTTGCATTGTCAACATTTTGAACCTCTGGCTCAGATACAGGTTGACCTGTTTGCGGTGGAGGACTGGTCTGAGGCCCTGTGACAGATGAATCTGCAAACAATCTCCCTCCTGACCTGTGAAGGCACGGGATAGCAGGAACTGCCCGGACTGGATGTTTAATAGTTCATTTCAAGGTCAGTTGGATGTCGGCCATCCAGGAAGGGGGCAGAGCCATAATACCAGAAGTTATCACCTTAATGTGGTAGGCGATGTGTCAGTCATGGATTGGCAGATACGTGATTGCATTTGCTTCCAAAGGGGGCATGACTGAGGGTTACAGACTGACCTGTAAAAGGAGTACAGAGATAAAATAACTCTGAGTGTTTTGTGATTTGTTTGTTTTGTTGTTCTAACTGTCATTGTTTGTCATTGTTAGATGGCTAACAATAGCCAGGAGCTGTCACTAAAGGTCAGCACTAACCCGGATAGCACTGCACACCTGTTCACTAATAAATTGTATTTCACCACTTGTACATTACCTCTCACTCTGGACTTGTGATTGTGTGTTTGTTCTCTGTATGTTTATACCGTGTTTATTATTTCGGGACTGAAACCGAGGTTTCACTGTGCAATGAACACTGCTGTGTATTGCCAGGGATTATTATTTACGTTCAGCAAACGACTGGCATTATAAAAAGAAACAAAGAATTGTTTGGACCGTGAACCTTGTTGTTTGTCATCTGTTTACGCATTGCATCACCTCTACACCAGTGCACAACAAATCACTTTGCCACAGGCCCCCATCCCACTTGGGCAAAAGGAAGTACCTGGAGTAGAACCCTTCCTCCAACTGGAGGGGGTCTGTCATGTGAATAGCCCATTTTTGCAGCAGAGCTATTACTTCCTGAGACACCACCGCAGCATCCTGTGGGTCCATGTGGCGGGGTGCCCGCCCCTTTTGTTATATATGTATGATTATTATTTTCATTGTGTTATCATTTTTATCATTGTATTTGTATGATTTGAATGTATTTCATCTTTATTTAAAAATACGCTGTTCTGTTTGCTTGTTTATTGTTTGGCAGCAGGGATGGGGAAGACCCATCCCACGAAACCCTGTGTAGAAGGTGACCATCTCCTGAGTTAATACATTGATTAATTTGTTACTAATCAGGAGATGGTCACCAGTATAAAACCCTGCAGTTTTCACAGTTTCGGGTTGGAGTGTTTTGGAGCGAGGCAGGATCAGTGAAGACAATTGTTCAGCCTGACCTCAGTTTTGTTGTGTGCTTTTTGTGTTTGAGATTTGTTTTGCTGTGTGAGCAGTGTTTTTGTGCAACCTTTTTATTTATTTTTGTGTTGAATAAAAACGGCACCACAGTGCGCATTTTCAACCCTCGTACCTGTTTCTGGTCTGACGTCACCACCCATGCCAGTTAAAGTCATCCTTGCCATGGTCCGTGACTGAAGTTATGGTCACGCCTTGAAAGGGGAGGACCGTGCTTGAACTTCAGTGAGTAGCCGGTCTGAACGATAGTAAACACCCAGATGTCCATGGTGCACTGACGCCAATACTCCAGATGGCTCCCTGAAAAGCAGCCATGGGCCGGTCTTGGAGGCTGCTTGGGCCTAGGGTGCCAGTTTTCTGTTGGTTTGCGCACTATGGGTGGTCCTTTGTGGATTCCCAAGTGCAATGAGAGAGCTGCGGCATCTCGTCCACCGCAGGACCAAAGGTATGCCCTGGTGTAATAGGGGCATCCAACAGCGTTGCTTTGTCCCCGTCAGGCGGAAAGCCAAAGCTGCCTGCATGCGGCTACCAGTGCAGCCAGGTTTCTACCTACTGCCTACCCATTCAATTTTGACAGATGGAGCATGTTCTTATTTACCAGGCACAGCTCATCCAGCTGTTGTGGTGAGGGCCTATGATTGTCACAGAGGGACCTCAGCAAATAGGACTGGTAGGCTACCATACTATTAAAGTTGCTCAGCTCGAGGATCAGGCTATATAGGAGTGAGGGACGCAGAACGCTCTGTAGAGCTGCGGGAGAGATGTTTCTCCAGCGTGCACTCGGAGAAATGCGCACAAAACGTAGAAACTACAATTCACCTTTGCGTGCTCTGGCCAAAGGCAGAAAGAGCATTTGCCCTGCTTGTCCTCAACAGGCAGACTGTCCTTGCATGTCTCGCAGGGATAAATCCCAGGCATTATGCAAGTAGCAATGCATTGTACAGTAACACTGTACAGGTGCTACCTCAGTCTGCTAAAAGATAGCAATGGGGCTGGTCAAGACCTGAACAAGACCGGCTTGGTACTGGACTGGAGATGTAAGCCCTGATTGGTAGCGAGTTGGTTCTGTACCGGTTTGGTGACTTTAGCACCGGGTTGAAGTACAGGTGCGGTAACTTTGGCCCCAGTTCGGGTCGGGAATGGAGTGGGTATTGACCTCGTTACTGGTAGGAAAACTGGTTCACACTGTACAGGGATGCCCACCTGTGCAAGCTTCTGGCAAAGCCATTCTGTCAGTACTCATACAAAACTGAGGGAAGCCTGCTTGTTAGAATGAACTAACAGCCCTTGTGATGGTGATGTAAAAGCTGTCACCAAAATGGCATCAAACTGCTGTGGTAGAGATTGCAAGCAACCACACCTGAAGCAGTCTCTTGGTCCTGCCCAGCAGCTGCTCTCATTACACGTGCCACAGCAAGCAATGCCGTCAAGCCTGCGCGTAGTCTCTGTGAAAACACAGTGAGAAAAGAAAAAATATCTCTCATACAAAATACAGTAATAACAATTACTGTATCATACAAACTGTCTCGTAATTTTGTCCGAAGCCAAAATGAGAATAAAATAACTCCAGCCAGGGCTATTGCAGCCTGGGTGGAGAGCATAAAGTCAGCCGACTTATGCTGCTTGATCCCTGGGAAGGGGAGACTCAAGCCGCAGGCTTCACGCAGGGCACAAGGCTGCAGTTGGATTTAGCAAGTAATAGGTTGTAGTTCAAAAATACACGTAATTAGTGAAACTAATACAGTAATTATTTTAAATATCACATAGATTTAGTGTAAAAACACAATAAATCTATAGCAGAAAAAGTAACAAGTACCTATCTGAATAGGCTCCCCTGTCAGGTCAGTTCTTGAAAGGAAAAATGATGCTGAGGTCTGTGAGCGCTGTCATTTTGTGCCCTCGGGTGCGGGCCATAACTGTGTCACAGGATCTGGAGCAGCTTTTATATTTTTTATTCAGGTTTGGGGTCTAAAGGAGGTAAGTACCCATTCAGTAATGGCTACATTTCGTACTTGAACGGGAACTATAGGTATTTCACTTGTTTTTATGCAGGCCAATGTAGTCTTGTATTAAAAGAAAACAGGTAAAATAATTTTAAACACAGATAAATATTATTTAAAAATAATAAGTGGTTTTATTGGCACAATATATAAGTGGTTACAGACATTAAATTGTGCAATTAACAGATATGAGATATATTTAGTAGATTTATAACTTAATAAAGGAACGCTGAAAAGCAATGCTGTATGTTGAATATTATCAGAATCACTCAGATAAACTATTCCGTTAGATGTTCAGACCGCTCACCTTGTGTATGGCTTTTCAGTCTCATCACCTGCTCTTTATTAAAAACAACTTTCAATGCAGTTCACAGGCCCTAGCAATCTCATCCTAGTTAATTAAATTAGCACTGCATTTGTCTCCTACATTTTCTTATCTGGGGGTCATGCTCACAGGAGAAACGTTACTTTTGTTCGCTGTGACTCCAGATGATTTACTTTTATATTTCCTGGAGCCCCCAGCTCAGCTACAAAATTGTAATTGGTAATAGACAGCCATTAGGTTCAGTGAAGCATGCCGAGGGTGTCAGAGTAAGCAGAATCCTGAATGCAGGCCAATGCTCCCTTGAAAAGCTAGGGTCAGGAATGAGAACCTTGCTATATTGTGTTGACTTTCACACATATTGGCTATGAAAACATTCAATATCACTGCACGGAACCAGAGGGTAGCCTCAGAGCCTTTGTTAAGAATCAATGTCGCTTGATCCCAATTGATAATGCAAAATGCTTTTTGGCCTTGGGATGGAACAGATCAACATTAACAATATCATCACCTAATTAGAACATATGTTGAGGCCAGTTCACAATTATAAAGCTTGTACAATTCCTACACTATGTACTCTATAAGTTAATGTATTTTTTAATCTTTCATTCATAATCCATAAACCCACTTGTGTTCTTCATCATTCTCTATTACAGTTTCTGCTGGTAAACAATCATTTTGGAATTATAAGTTATTATTGGTATTTTAATATGTAGCAAACAATCATTTTCCTTTAAACTCTTGAGTTTAACAGTCTGATCATTCAATAGGTACGTCACTACTCCCAAATAATAAGATTGCATCTGCCCCCTGAAGTTAATAAGACTGGAAGTGCTCAGTTGTCTGAAGTGAGCTTTTCAAAATGAATGCTGTTACTAACAGTACATGTACACAACAAAACAACTTTGCCACTAAAATAAACAAGGGCCTGCAGAGTTAATACAATGTGTTTGTTTCAGTACTAGAGCTGTCACTTTCTAAAGGAAAACGATTGAACAAAACAAAACACTTTTCAGATAAAAAGGCATGATGGCCAAAGCAGACACACAATAAACAAAACACGGTGAACAAACACAAAACAAGTATTGTGCTGGTTTAAAGCCAGCACAAGTAGCAATTGTTTTCTATGGTATTTAATTTCACTCATGACTTCTCGTTCTGCCTCTGAACCAAAACCAATCCCATTCAGTCAAAGCTGCAGGATTTTCTACATGTGACCATCTCCAGATAAGTAATACATTTAAATAAATTTGAAGTAATAAATCAATCTTGAGTCACATTCTCCATGAGTTTACCGTGGATGGGGACTTTTAATGCCATCCATGCTGTAAAACAACAATAACAAAACATTGTGTATTTAAACACAAAATAATAATACAGAATAATACAAAATAAACACTGGTGAGGTGTACACGTCACATACAATTGGAACAAATTTGAGTGTAGCTGAAGTGTCAAAGTAATATAAAATGCACCATGGGGTAAATAAATAATAAAGCATAAATATGGTGGGTGGTGGTGGGCGGGGTGGATGTCGGAGCCCCCAAGACTTCTTTGGTTGAGGGGGCCCCAGATCTCCAAGGTAGTATTGCGACGGCGGCCCGGCTCCCTCTGGTGGCGAAGGCGGTGGCCCGGCTCCCTCTGGTGGCGAAGGCGGTGGCCCGGCTCCCTCTGGTGGCGAAGGCGGTGGCCCGGCTCCCTCTGGTGGCGAAGGCGGCGGCCCGGCAACCCTAGAAAACAAAAAGGAGACACCAGCAGTCCCAAGCGATGCGGAGCAGCAGGCAACCCCAGGCGATCCAAATGTGTCATCCCTGAGCGGAGCAGGCGTGGCACCCCTGGGCAGTGCAAGGCAGGCATCCTTGGGCCATAGCTCCTCCCCTCTGGGCTCTGAGAGCAGCGGCTCCTCCCCTCTCCGGCTCTGGGAGCGGCGGCAGCTCCTCACCCCTCTACGGCTCTCGGGAAGACGGCTCACCCCTCGCTGGCTCTCAGGAAGGCGGCTCACCCCTCTTTTTTGGAGTGACCGGGGCATCTCCCATGTCTACTGCCAGGTAATTAACCACCATGAGGGCAACCTCTGGGAAGGACGCTGGGTGGTGGTGTTCCTCCCACTGTTCCCACCTCTCCCCATCTCGACGCCACAGCGTGTTGATAACTATGGGGAGATCGTGGACAAGGTCTGCCTCAGGGTGCATCAACCAGTCCCAGATCTCCTGGGACGGTGGTGAAGGTGGTGGTGGTGGAGGTAGTGGGGTGGCCCCTGATGCCCAGGGTGAACACTGCATCTCTTCCTGGGCCTGGTTGTAGGGGCATCCTGCCCAGTTGTGGCTGTCCTCCTCACACCAGCCACACCAGTTTGCCGCCTTCCCGCACCAGGAACACCAGGGGAAGAGGCTGGCCGGGTCCTCCAGCGGTGGCTGCAGCAGCTTACATTTCTAAAGCTGCTGCTTGTCCTGCCTTTGTTGCTGTCTGCTCTTCTTTCCCATAATCCCCCAAAAAATAATAATTCTCCCAAAAATTAAAAAAAAAAAAAATACTGCTCCGAGCCTCTAGGTGGTGCTGTCCCTCTTCTGACACCAAATGTGGCAGGCTGGCAAGTGGATAGAGGCCCAGAGACAGTATGCAGTTCAAAAAAATAACTATTTTATTATAAATAAACACAAAAATGAAAGGGCATAAGGGCCAAAATAAAGAGATTTAAACACAAATAAAGCAAGACAAAAAGCAAAAATAACCATTTCCAGGCTGGGCAATGCCTTCACTGGATTCGATTCAACACACAACACAACACAACACAACACAACACAACACAACACAACACAACACAACACAACACAACACAACACAACACAACACAACACAACACAACACAACACAACACAACACAACACCAACCTGCTTCCTCAGCTCCCTCTTCCCAAATGAGAAGCAGAGGCCTCCTTTTATGTCAGGTGGTTGGGCGCTGATTGATCGTTAATTAAACTAATCATCTAATCAACCCCAGCCACCTGAACACAATGAACCCAGGCAGGTAGGGGAATTTAACCTCATCCCTGCCAATTTCTAAAGGGCAGAGCTGTGCTCTGCCACAATGTAGTACATAAAATAAAATAGTATTCAATGTAAATGCCTGTTTAGGCATGTTTGGGCATCTTCCTGTCTTGAAATCAGATTGAATACCAACAGAAAAATAAAAATAACATGGGTCATAAAGCACTGCCATGCTGCATGTTTTCAATTAATCCACCCCTTAGAGTTGAGATAAAAAGCCTTTTACCGGATACTATATGTGTGTCAAACGCCATTATAACAGTGGAAGATAGGGGGGTTGAGACATTGGGCGTTTTCTTTTATACGCCACTCTAGCACACAGATTTTATTTACATATAAACAGAGCAATCACACGATGCTACCAGCAATGGTAGCTCACAAAGGACACACACCAAAGCGCACAAAAGGAAAAAATTACCCTTTACAACACAATGATATTTAACAAAAGGCGCTTTGAATACTGCAAGCGTTACTGCGCAATGGAGGTCTCACTTGGGGAGGGGGCCTAAAATCCCTAAAGTATTATTATTATTATTATTATTATTATTATTATTATTATTATTATTATTATTATTATTAAACAAACCCCCACAGTGATTTGAGGAATTTCACTTTTAAAGTTCTTATCAAGTACAGTCTTTATTCTTTTGGCTTGTTATGGCCTTGCAGCAGCCCTGAGGTGTGTAACCAGGACCCTTTTAAACATGACAGTCCACTGGAACATGCCCAATCCCAGTAATCAACAGCTGCTTTTCCCCACAACCAAACTCAGCAGATAGGATGTCCCAGACGGAGTGTCGGGTTTTCGAATAATTATTTGCATAGATTACAGACACTGTTTACATAAATAAACACAATAAATACAAGTTACCCGAGGAAATGCATCAGAACTATACTTTTTAAAGACAACATAGAGCTTCCACTTAAAACTCAATTTAATATCAGTCCTGCCACAGACTTATACAGCTAGCAAAATAATCTGTTACATTTTAATGCATTGTTTGAGTCTCATAAATGAACTATTTATTATTATTATTATTATTATTATTATTATTATTATTATTATTATTATTATTATTATCTGTGTCACTTTAACAGGCTACAAAAATAGAATACTTCTGATTCCAAAACCGTTTAATCATACCTAGGCCCGAACCAAATCAAAACTTTGACAACCCGCTAATCTCACTTCACAAAACTGTATCTAATAGCGTTATCTTTTTTTGTAAGTATCTTACTTCTTCTATTAAATAAAAAGAAAACGCTATTAAATACAGTTTTGTTAACTGCGATTATCGGGTTGTCAATGTTTGATTATAGACCTTATGCATTCCACATAAATACAAATAAACTTTGGCAGCTCAATCAAAAAAAAAAAAAGGACCTGCTTACAAATACTGAGCTTATTCATATTAGTGTGTCGTTTGCTATCTGGAATAGCATTTGTGGCAGTGGAAACGTAACTTAAATGATGTGTTAGAAAATAGCACCTGCCCCAGACCCTGAGCCCAAAATGCACATTTACACCTTTAAAAACGTAGTTTTAATATGCTTTCACCCTTTAACATTGCACCTTACCTTAACATACATCGGCCCATGTTGGCTACATGGCTCCAGTACAATATCTGTGTTAGTTTGACTAACATACTTACGTAATATTTATATTATATATTTTTAGTATCTTGTAAAAACCTAATGGTATAATTTATTTTTCACATTTGCAGCATTCCATCTCCCTGAAAGGATATATAAATATATACACATTTTATAATAGATGAATTATTAATAAGAAATACATTTTTACAGTAGTAACTCTTATATACACATTTTGCAAAATACTATTTCTTATTACCTGACTAGTAAAACATTTCTGCTCTAGCCATCCAGATTATTCGTTGACACTTAAACTTAACCAATTGTGACTATTCCAGTAACACTGAGAATTTGATCTGTGTGCTTTATTGTGTGAATCAAAATTAGGATTGCTTTTCTCAATTCACTTCTGTGCAAACAAAAGGTTGTTTTCTTATTTTCATGTAAATGTCTCTATATTGGGGAAGACAAGTGTAATCAATCTTCTTCATGACAAGGTAGGAGGGCTGGAATTATTGGTGCTTAGTAGCCATGGGATCATAAAACAAGGAAATTGAAAGTGATATTTAATTGACACTGCCATTTCCACTGCAGTGTGAAATCTTCACTTGACTCCCACACAGATAGAGTCGGCACACTTCCCGCAGGTGGAATAACATGCAAAGGAAATTCTCTTAGGAGACATTTTTCATAGCTACCCAAGTTGTACAATCTCCTCTCTATTAAATGTTACTGTACTGACTGTAATATCTTTTCCAATAATTCCATCAATATTGTTGCAATTGTTACACGGTCTTACTCGATGCTTTCTGCTTCTATCTTTTTTTTTTACAGCAAGTTGCATATCCATGATACAATATTGTACTGTGTTATTAATAATGTATATTTGTAAATTAATTATATGCCATATTTACGACCCTGTGCTCTGTGATTTTGCACTCGACAGCCTCAACTCAACAAGGTGATTATAAATGTACATGTTCTTATAGGCCTATAATACCATTGTATTGCAATCATGTAGCCAATTTTAGGATTAATAAAATGTGCTGTATTATATTTTGGGCAATAATTTCCAGTTGTTCAAGGGACTATACCTCCCTGCTGGGAGTGTTCTTTGGATTGTAATCGGGAGGGGCTCTTGCTAAAGCTATTTTTATTCTTACCGGCTATGCAGGAGTCATAAGGGGTATTATCATAAACATAAAATGAATGAGACGCCACGTGGTACCCTTGAGCCTCTCATTCATGTTATGTTTATGAGAATACTCCTCATGGCATAATCGGTAAAACAAAAATGGCTTTGAACACAGATGGATTGTCACAGCTAAAACATAAACCTAATACAACATGTCAGACACATCAAGAAAAAAAAAAAAATAGAAAAAGCACTGCAAAGACCAGAAGCAAAGTTAAATAAACACACATACTGTAACTATCAGTGAAGCGTCATTGCTATTTATGATTAAACTTTACATAACTTAATTATGATTTTATTATAATGCTGCCTAATAAAAGCTACAGTAATATAACATTGTATCATATTATTCTTAACTAATATTCTTAACACTAAATATAACAGTCAGTTAATTTTAATTTGGCTTGAACTGTTTACGATTTTTTGATAGTGGTTTTCGAGGTAATAGTTCACATCACTTTTCAATGGAATGTCTTTCATCTCCACTGCTCACAACAAGAGAAAATGGCTGAACACCGATTCTGTGACTTAACAGAAAATAAATTACAAAACATACTACAAAAGAAAGATGCTCCAAACACTAACATTGTGTTAAAACATCACTGTCACTGTTTTCTGACTTTCTGAAATTCAAACAAAATGAACTTGATGAAAAGAAATATGACGGGAGGGATATAAACTGGATTATGCTGCAGTCAGCAAACCAGACGGAGAGCTGTATACCAAAAAAACTTTGATAACTATGCGGTATGAACTTCAAAAACATGTTTTGTTATTTATTTATGTTATTTATTTATTTACCTATGCTGTATCAGCTATATTTAAACAATATATATAATTCAATATTTATTTACGTATGCTGTATACGCTATAGTTAAACATAAAAAGTCATAGTTTCTATCCAACCTTGCCTCACTTATTTTCTTGACTGTTTCATATATTAAATAAGTACTGCAGACTCAGTCATAGTGGAAAATTAAAGTCCAATATATAACAATTTAAAAAAAAGTATATATATATATATATAAACCCAAAGAAGAGGTGTTTACCGTCTGGTAAGGTCTGCCTCATGCCATTAAATGCTCGAGCCAAAGGTGAAAATGTTACTAAAATGTACAGAATCTGTTGCTTAAGCAATAGAATACTGAAGAACAGGGCTTTACCACCTGGACAGGCCCGCTTCGTGCAATTTAACATAACGAGGACTTACCAGACAGTAAAGTCCTCTTATGAGGGTTCTATTGCTATTAGAAAATGGATGCGTCAAGCATTTTAAGTTGTTTGTTTTTTTTTATTGATTTTATGCAGCACTAGTTTTTGTTGCTAATATTCCATGAGGAATGCAGTTTGCTCAGAATTGCATCTTTGGTCTGGTAGCCTTCAGTCTTTATTATCCCAGCGGTGGACTGTGTCACATCATTAGTATTTCCAATAGCCTAAATAATAACTGAATACAAAAAAAGATATTCTACTTACATGGAGCTGTTCAGTTCAGGAACCTCGTACACAAAAGAACAAGGTTTGTGAACTGTTTGTAAAACAAATAAAATGATATAATTTTTAAATTAGGATTTGAGTGCAGGTTCGTGTATTTGTGTAAGTTTCAGTATTTAAGTTATTGTTAGGTCCTAAAATCAATTAGTGAACTTTAAACATATCTAGTAGTCTACATGTGTTACTGGCAATTGTGCTGTTTGTTCAGTAACTTGTTCACAGTGTGTTCATAGAGTTTATTCAAAGCCTCCTTCCTGGCTTTCTTAGAGAAGAGAGCACCGTGCCTGTGTTGTTATTGTGATATGCTGAAATAACATTGCTGAAAGTAATCAGTCTGCATCCAGTTGCTTGATTTTTTCAACTTGTCATTCAAACTAGTTCAGACTCATTGCTATCATGTTTACTGTATTGCCACTGACAGCAAACACTATTCTCAGTTTTTTTAAAGCTGTATTTGCGATGCTAAATTTAAATAGATAGATTTACCGTATAGGACAGCGAGGAAGCACACTTAGTATACATTGAAAGACAACAATCAGGTTAAAGGAAATCTTAAGAATAATTTTTTATGAAACTTGTTATATTGGAGCTTATTTAGGGCAGATTCAATTACAGGTATTTATTTTTGGACATTGTCATTTAAAATCAAGTTTGATTGCCAAATATGAAATGCACAATAATGGCATGTGATTGGAAATTTTAGAATAGATTGACTCTCCCTGACCTATCTAATAAAAAGCAGCACTGAATGTTAGTGTCGTTAATTCATAATTAGTAAATAAGTATGTGGTTTCTTAGAAGAAAATAATCTCCTCTTAGTAATTAACACAGGTTTTGATATTTAATTGCCAAAATAAGCATTCATTTAGAAATGAACCAATTGCTTTGGTATTCATTGAAAAAAGTTACATGCATTGTGTTTATATGTGTAGATGTAATGACATTATTACAAAAAATATATATTGCCTTTGATCAGATATTCAGCAATATCTTCATGATCATTTACAAATTAACTTCTAGTTAGTGTGTTATTATTGGCTCCAAGGTGTATAAGGTTTCTGTTGTAAGAACTTGTTTGTGTTCTTTGTTGTTCTCCTTTGCTGTGTGATAGACTGGAGGGGTGATTAATTGTCTGTTGTTTTTTTTTTTTTTTTTTTTTTTTTTTCTGACTGTCTCCCAGGACACTCTTTGAAGCAAGATGATTAATCTCAATGAGGTTATTCCAGATAATAGAAAGAATATAGAACATTCACGAAAATGACAGATGTTAAAGTCATAATGTATATTACACTTCTGAATCTGCAGAAAATTACATATTATATCTATTTATTATCATATCATATCAATTATAATGTATTTATGTTTATGCACTCATGGATAATTAGCTTGAATAATAAAACCACCAGCCTATTTCATATTTGCAACTCTTAGCACACATGAGCACAGTGGCATTTCTGTATTAACATAAAAATTACAATTAGTATATAAAGTATTTGCTTATTTTTATATTGGCCTGTTTACTAAAATTCCACCTTGCTCCAACTTATCGCAAAGGTAATGTCAAATGTCAGTAGGTCTTGAAACAATAGTAAATGATTATTAAGAACACATACAATAAACAGATACAAAATATATAAACTCAGTGGTTCATTTGTGAACAAAAAGGTACCAGATCTTAGTTTGTAGCTGCATGCCAACCTTTAGCAAGCCGTTTTTTACAATAATCTTCAGCTTTAAACAATATCAGTGGCTGGCAAACTCATATCACGAACAGGCGTGACAAGCATTATTATTATTTTTTTTTTTTCTGTGGGCTGTGAAAAAAAAAAAAAAGATTGTTATTCATTGATGTTGCATCCTAAAATATATTGTTACTGAACACTTTCATTCAATTCATGGAACAGGAAACCCTTTTTTTATTGTACTTGTGATGTACATAGAGTTATTTTTTGCAACAAGATATATATTTGCATACAGTTCATTATTTTCAAACTGTATAATTCTCGCCTGTCAAACAAAAAGTTACCGGATCAGGGAACTTCTTCAGTCTGGCACAAACCTCTGTTTACAATGTAGTTATTCAAATTCAGAGGGAACAATATATCCCTTTAACATGCCAACTGCTATTATGATGTTTGTATTCATTATTTTAAAGGACTATATTCAAGCCAACTCTCATATTCTCAAAGACAAAAAGCAGGTGTGGTGGGCAATCCATTCACTTTGAAGTTAAGATGCAAATGTATTACTGTTATTAATGGGTCACACGGATCTCACTAAAGCAAGACAACCCTTGTGAAACAGCCTTTATTTCACTGTGATTCGAGGGCATGTACTGAACATGCCCATGCCCTCTCAGCAGCAGCCCAGGTCCTGACTACTAACCCGGAGAGAGAGGTTGTAAACTGCTACATGTACAAAACACCTCAAAATCCTGCTGCTAGGCAATGACCTAAGGAGCTTGGGACAGGCAAAATTGGTGTCAAAGGAAGGGCAATACCAGTGATTTATGGCTTCAGGAGTTGGCTGTGAGCTGCTCAGAAACTGCCACAATTACCCAAATGTAGCGGCTGTTATTCTTCCCCCTACAAGTGGTGGTCATGTTTGAGTGGTCTGATCTACACGTCTTTGGCATTAATCACCACCCCAGTTTATAAATCAAGTAGGCCAACTTGCTGAGAGCGACTGTGAGGTCAGAGCTCCGCAGAAGTACTTAACCAATTCCCAGACCCAGACTTGATATATTTTTCTTCCTCTAGTCAGACAATTCATCATCATTCTCCCAGCGAGGCATAATGGAGCAGGCAGGCAGAATGACTGAATGTTAAACAATGTGTGTAAGTGAAAAAAAGATGAAGAGGCATCCAAATCCCTTGCCATTCCAACAGGCTCCTTTTGTGCAACCTAGGCCCATTCATTTTAAGACTTAGTAGTCCAAATTATTTCAGACAAAACCAAGACAAATGTCTTTAAGATATAGTTACTGCAGTTTAAGTGGCAGCTCAATTTTCAGGAGAAAGGCTCCAGGCAAGGGGCTGACTGTTTAGAGGGGACCTGGGATTTGGGACAAATGGGAAGGTGTTTCCTTGAGGCTTTAATGATAATCATCAGCTTTATTTCAGTAGAACTGCTTTCTTTCTCAATTTAGAGATTGGCCCAACCTTACAATGATTGATACTTGTTAGTCGTTGTTGGTGGGGAGCTGTTCCTTTAATTAAATAGCCAAACACCTGAGTAAGATAAATGTTCTGGCATAAAATACCATTCTAGACCAAATGAATAAAGAGGGTTGCTCTGTACCTTTCCCAAGGTATTCTGAACCAATGCTATGTTTGGGACTGGGGCAGTTTTGGGAAGCCTAAAGCCCTGTGATTCTATACTCCTTTCACACAGGAGAGTTATGAAGGCTCAGAAACGGCACTGATGCAGCATTTGTTCTCTGTGAATTGCCTATACTATCACAGAGCCATTATTTTTTATGCAGTCTTTGAACCACCTCATGAGCCATGAAGCATCTCCACTCCTGTGTAAAAGGATATGCAGTGCCTTCCCGTATGATAGCGTCTTTTCACTAACTGCGCATGCACAGAACTTTGAAGACATGTGCACAGCGGAAGATCAGGGGAGACAGTATTGTACAGTGTTTCTTGTGAAAATTAATAGACTGATCTGTGCTGCTTTTGCATTTTTTTAAAATGTACATTCAGTTGGAAGTGTATTTTTACTTCTTAAAAAAAAAAAAAATGCTATAAAGTACAGGTTTGTAATTTGTGATTATTGGGTGGGTTAAAACAAAGAAACACTTAATTTTATTTTATGTACATTCAAAGTCTCATGGAGTATTTAAAAAAAAAAAACAGGTACTGTATGGATGTAAATAAATACGAATCTATAAATATAATTAATTGCCTATTGATAAACATATTCAGTTGGTCTCGTAATTTATTACCTTAGATGGAATAATTATCACTGAAGCCCATCTCTCTCTCTCTCTCTCTCTCTCTCTCTCTCTCTCTCTCTCTCTCTCTCTCTCTCTCTCTCTCTATCTCTATATATATATATATATATATATATATATATATATATATATATATATATATATATATATAGCTAACTTCACTATAACAATGACATTATAATGACATTAAAAAAAGCAATTGTCGAGTGCAGCTATACTTTCTATGCATGTCCTGAAAGTTAAATTCACAGTCGTTGCTTATAATGTGGAAACAAGGCAAATTTGTGGTTAGACCATTTTCAAAAACCGAGATCTCACTGTTGTAAACAAATGCAGTAGATGGAGGAAGTGAAAGCGAAGTTACCGGTTCGGATGTTTTAGCATCTTAAATCAAACAGATCAGAAATGTTGGTCTTGTGTTTCATTTATATTGGCTTCACAATGTAAACCCCCCCCCCAAAAAAAAAACCTTGTTTACATTTGCACTTACTTCTCTCTCTTCCACAGTTTGTTGTAGTTTGTTGATGGTAGAGTAGCACATGACAGTTTTTTTTTGTATCAGAGTTTCAGGTTTTGAATTGAATTTGATTCTTGGCAGTATTTTCACGCTTGATTTTAGTGAAAAGCTTGTGCCAAGCATCCTTATTCAGATGGTAAATTTTTGAACAATATCGCTTGTTTGTTACATCTGTGCATCCCTGCTGTAGCGCGTTACTGGAATTTAGTTATTAATCAAACAAGAGGTTAAATTACCAATTGTATGTTTTGACTACACCACCCTCAATAAAGGTGAGGGACCTCTAATTATCTCCCTCACAGGTATTTAACTGGGCAGAACATCAGTGACTTATAGGAAGTACACAAAACAACAAGGAGGCAGATTGCAAACAAACTGAGCGTTTATTGTTCACAGTAAAAACAATACATAGACCCTAAAGTATTCTGAAAGTTTTAGGTATTGTTACATTTTTTTTTTAATATATATAATAAAATGTTCAATAGTGGCAGGATTTACTTGAGGTAACACCAGACTTTACTTTATAGTACAGTCAATTACACAGCGTCACACACACACACAACCCAACAACCTTCACTGTCTATGTAGAATATGCCTTGCTGCAAAGATGATTAGTCACTCGGTCGGCTGACACCCTTTAAACATAAACAAATAAACAAAAAATAATACAGACTACTCTGCTGGGCAATGTTATGAAGAACACCTGTGGCACACATTTTTCTGGGGCATATTGCAGAGCACCACTAGATTAGTGTAGTGCTTTAAAGAGCAACCTGTGCACCTTTCAATGACCTGTCTAGTTTTGCAATGGTCACAGTTGCATTTCTCCTCTGCTCTTGATGTAGGTGTGGTTACTGGTGTTAGAAGATAAGGAAGAAGTCTCCTAACAACCAGCCATTTTGGAAGCCACCCTCCTCTCCAATGGCTTTAGCACCACAACTTGACCAGTTAAATGCATCATGTGTGGCGCCCAGCCACTTAGCCCCCATATTTCTAATAATGAGTCTGTGGTCTCATATTATCTGGACATTCAATTAAAGGCAGCTATTTCGACACACATAGTGGTGCTCATCATTACTCGGCACCCTTATTTGAATATGTGTACCATCTACTACTCCTACAACATTTGGAAGATTGCATGGAAACTTTCCTTAATTGTGTGCAGCTCTGGCGTAGTTGGCCGCTTAATGTAATGTGCAGCGTGGTCTTTTAGTGCAGTTGTCACATTTTCAAGACATCGGCACACTGATGTCTTGTGAATCATTGGTGTGCCACCCAATACATTTTGGAAGGAACTGCTGGCCAGAAATCTTAACGTGACTAACACTTGCACTTCTGTAGACAGGGCACAATGTATCTTTGTTTGTTGGCACACAAACAGATCAAGAAATGTAAAAAGATTTTAGATATCTTCCCTCTTCAAATGGTACTTGGCAATAATTTATTCATCCGAAATCATGTAAAAAATGCTGATGCTCTCTGTCATAAATATTTCTGTCTATGCCTTAAATACACTGCATGCATTAGAGCAGCCATGTTTTCCGAAGGTTCAAAACAGGAATTGACTGTGAGAACTACCTGTCATATTTATACACCAAGTAAGTTGGTGTCAATAGACTGAGAAGTAATACGATCAGGTAATGTGTGCAAAGTTATATCGAAACACTACTTCTATAGTATATTCTGCCCCCGACATCGTACTTGCCAGATACGATAGTGTAAGTGCATATAGAAACAAACCTCTGGACTACCGAGTGTTAATTTAGGTAAAGTAAACCAAGATTAGTGGTAATCTGGGTCTGTGAAACCAGCCCATAAAGTATAAGTATAATGATTTAAAAAAAAAAAAAAAAAACATAAATCACCTTTCAGAAACCAAAAAAGAAAAGGCAGCCGAAAAGATGTACGTCTTGGGACTATATATAAAGGTATGTTATATTTATTGCACATATTGGTGTTTAATTATAGGTGAATTTTATTATGCGGCCCACCACCCAATGTCCCACCTGTTAAGCAGCCCCCTTGAACAAACTTTTGGGAAACCCCTGATTTAGAACATGCAGCTTACTTGGCGACAGTGAAGAAACTGTATTATCATCTTGTCTGCACAATGATTTCCTGAGGCTTTTTAAAAAATAGTTAGTACTATTTTAAAAGTGGTGCCTTAAGGTGCTTTTATAATAAAAAGGATGATATAAATTAATTTGAATGCTGTAATAGTGGATAAGTGGTAATGCATTGTGCTCTTAACCAATGGGATCAAGGTTAAGACCTGAACTGATTCATTAATTGATTTAAAGTTGAGCGTGGTAGGCAGTGGAATCAGATAATCAGCTCCAATAATAACTATTATCTTGGACATCTTTACACAAGACAAATGTTAATGAGCTAATGTCTACTGTTGCTCAGCTAAAAGGTTGTTTCAAAGTATTGTTAAATTGTGTTATTAGGCATGCTACTGTATTTCCAGTATATGTACAGTATATGTTTTTTGTTTGTATTTAATCAAATTCATGCGAAGGACCTTGATTAGTTTAGAGGACACATTTGAAAGAATGTCAGGTGGACACAGCCACGACCCATGTAGTCAGGTATCCACATTACAAACCACCATCACCATAACAACCAACACAAATCATTCCTATTGTCACCAATTGCTTTGAGAGGCCCAGTACTATGTGGACTTACTAGCTAGGCTTTGTGGGGACCAGGAGGACCAACACCCTTGGGTTGGATAACAAAAATCATTAAAACAAAAAAAAAAAGCCAATCTGTTAGATGATACAATTTTGAGCTTTTTGTAAAGAACAGCAGACTTTCAGTGTTAGCAGAGACAGACAATTGGTCAGAATGACAAGACAGAAGTGGTGGATGTAAGTGAAATAGACAGTTTCCATTACCCCTTGCGCTCACTGGAGAATAATTTGCAAAGGCTGGGTAAATTGTGTTTTAAGAAGTGTAATGACGTGTAATAATTTCCTGTCAGTGTGTCAGTTAAATGTAGGCTGAGGAAAGAGCTTGGAAAAAAGGCCCTATGGAAAGTGAAAAAAAATAAATAAATAATACTGCAGCCACAGAGTAATAAAGCTGTAATTGTTGAAAATAAATAAATAAATAAACAGCTGGGAGGATTAGATAAAAGTATGAGCTGTATGGAGCCAGTCTGGACACTAATTCTCATTTGCTTTCCCATTAATATTATGAAAGATACAGGGTCAGAGGTTCAAGCAGTAGCAACAGTAAGCAATAAGGGTTTTAAAAACCTGGAAATGGCCCTTGTAGAAAATAACCTCCCTTAATCCAGCGAAAGCCTACCAAGTTTCTAGGCATCCATATCATAACACACAAACATGTACTTAATCTCTACTCCTTCAGAGCAAAGGCAATACATGCAACTATATTCAATTTGATTTCTTTATTATGTCTCTAAGAAGGTGTTTATCTAGTTGTTGGTTGTACCTAAACAGGTTTATAGATGCAGTACATGGAACAAGGTATTTATAACATATATTTCTGCTTACCAGTCACTGTTGGGGGGGGGATTAACCTTTATTTTTCATATTATTGCCATATTTATTTCTGTAGTATATTGCTAAGCTATAAATACCAGTTGATGATTTTACCTGCAATTGTAACTTCTGAAACTCAAGCATCCCACAAAGGTGGAGGGTGGCTCGTGTTTTAATGTTAAAATGAATACCAGTCATTTTATTCTACTATGTAAATACCATATTACTTCAAATTAACGCCTCACTCAAATATTAGCTTTTTAATAGACGCCACCCTCGAATAAACGCTTCTCAATAAAGAAACGTAAAGGTATTTTTTTTTTCTACCATTACTCAAAAAATAAAGAAAGAAATGCACAACTCTGGCTATGCACATGTGACTCCCCTAAGAAACTGCAGCCTTGATCCACCATGTAATACAAACTAATGTACACACACCTTAGTAAGCAAATTTTATTTTATGGTACAGTCCTGACAGACAACCCAAGATTAACTATTTACAGCACAGCAGTCATTCACGTCTTTTTTTTTTTTTCCAGCAGAGTTTAGTGCCAACACAGCAGGGCCTGTCTGTTTACCTCGTCCTCAGCTTGGATGGTGAAAACTTAAACTCATAGGAACTTACAGCTTTGCCGAACACTCTAAGTGCTATCCGAAAGCTGGCTGAAGATATCTTCTTCTAGGGAGTTTAGTTATTTAATTTTTTTATTCAATTGGAATTGTATTCAGTCCTGTACAAATATAAATAAAAACTTGCTTACTATCTATGAAAATATTTAGTTTCAGTTTCTCTTACAGTGAAATTGCAAACAAGCAGGTAAATTACAGTCAGAAAAAAAAAAAAAAAGAGCTGGGTATAATTTCGTTTTAACAGAAATTCGAGGTAATATTTTTCATTAAGAAAAACAACTGCATCACACTCAACTACCGTTCTCTCTCCTCTTCTTGTCCTGCGTCATAGCAACCAATACATCCTCCTGATTCACTGGTACAGTGCTCCCTGTACCTCCCAACTCCCACCTAATAGGCTCTTGTTAACTGTCAGTAAATGTACTCTATTCAAGCCCCAAAAACACACAAGAGTATAGTACTAGAAATCACAGCTTTTCACAGCGCCTCATCTAAAATGCCTTAAATCATGTAATAAAATATTTCAGTGTTTGCAAATCATAGTATTATTAATAAAGGCCGCCCTCATATAATGGCTGCCCTCATTTTAAGGGCCACAGTAATTTTAAATAAATTTAATTTAAGATAAAGTCTGTTGCGCCAAATTGAAGTAATACGGTATATATATATATATATATATATATATATATATATATATATATATATATATATATATATATATATATATTATATATAATGCATAAATCGCTTAATTGCATAGCATCAGCTGGTCCCTTTTTTAGTGTATCATTTTCTGTGATTGCATGATATGGTTAAATGCATATCAGCTAATTAAATTGCTTAATTGCATAATACAAGCAATGGTCGAGTGTTTAAAAAAAAAAAAAAAAGAATATTGGGTGTTTCAGCAATAGCAGCGACCCAGAGGCAAGTCTGTCTGAAACGTAACTGAAAAAACTGACCTCGACGTCTCAACGCCTTAAGCACTTCTAGGCTCCGTGCAGTGGTGTCCTCAGTGCCTTTGATGCCCTCAACCCCCAGTGCCCCAGAGCTTCGGTGCTTCGACACCTTTGGTGCATCGATGCCCTCAGTGCTTAAGTGCTCCCTGCACTGGTGCACTCGACACCTTTCGGTGCTTACGGTGCCCTATAACTTCTACGGCATCGATGCTCCAGAGCGTCGATGCCTCGGTGCTTACAAGCTTTGTATATACAGTAGCTTCAACCCCTCTGTGCTTTTTGCACCTCGGTGCCCCAGTGCATCGGTGCCTCAGTGCATCACTGCCCCAGTGCTCCAAAGCCTTAGGGCATCGTCACTTTGACACATTCAGTGTCTGAAAGCACCTGCAACTAATTACATAGGTGCTTCAATGCACTCGGGCCCTCAGTACCCTAGAACCTTGGTGTCTCGGGACCTGAGAGACATAATGCCAGGCTTTCACTCTTGCACATCCTGCTAGGTGAACTTTCCCCCATGGGACAAACACACATTGTGTGTCCGGTGCTTGGGCAGGCAGCACACCTCTTCTACCTTAGAAGATAGGACATGTTGTCCCATTTCTGTCAATTTCAGGGACAAAACCTTGCACAACAGTCTGGCACAGTTCACTGGAGAGACCTCTACGATCAGCTCAGATGAACTGTCTGCGACCACGGGGGCCTTGTTGTCCCCCTTCTCCATCTGCCTTCGAGCCTTGCAGAGTATCCTCAGTGCACAAGCTCTAGCCCCTCAAACTCACAGCTGCTCAAGCTCCCCTCCAGGGAGCAGCAAGTGGTCACTCGAGGCACGCCAAGAATATTGGAGACCTGAAGAGCCAGATGGCTCATGCCTTGGAGTACCTGGCTAGGCAGGAGCAGGCTATTAACCATGCTCCTGCCCCAGCTCTGCCTCTGGCACCTGCCCCAGCTACGCCTCAGGCACTTGCCCCAGAACCGACCCCGTTTTCACTGGCGGTTGCCCCAATCATCTCACAGCGAGACGAGGCCATGAGCACGGAGGAACACGACGCAATCTCCATCGAGGCATCCTAGGATGGGGACTTGATAGAAAGTCCAGAGCCAGAGGTCCAGGAGATGAGCGAGGAGGCAGGCCCCACCTCTGAGGTTGGCTCAGAAACTGACTTGGCCCCTCCCTCATGCTCAGTTTGGGCATACATGGAGCGAGCCTCCAGCTCTCTCCAGGTTTCCTGGAAAGCAACACCTGAACAATGCCACTCTGTGTTCAGACCGGCACAAGCTTCAACCCCCCCCCAAGCCTTTTCCGGTGTTCCAAGGGCAGTGACTGGCCTTGGCGCAAAAGTTTCTCCAAGAGCACGACCCGTTTTTGAGCCTTTTTGGAGGGAGCAGGTGCGCTGGGTCTAGCACAGTTTCCGACGGTGGATTCCACCATAGTGGCTTTAGTGCGAGACCCTCCAGTGGGAGGCCTGTCCAAAGATTCTGTATGCCATAAAGGCCAATGCAGGATAACAGAAGTCACCTCAAAAAGGCATACGCCTCTGAAATGCAGGTAACGCGTCTGGCCAACATAGGAGGCTTCTTGACGACCTACCTAGATGGCATGATGTGATCTGTATCCCTTCCCGAACCACTAGCTTCAGAGCTACGCCTGGTCTCGGGTATGCTATTACAGATCTCCGGCTTCCAGGGGCAAGCCCTGGGCACAAGCCTGGTAGGCTTGGTGGTAGCACGCAGACAGCTGTGGTGGTCCCAGATGCAGACAAGTCAGGCCTATTGGACGCACATATCTCCCTTGGCCATACATTCAGGCCAGCGGTGGAGGAGATACTGGAACGTTCCCACAGGGAGTGGGCGGCATCTCAGCAGGTGACTACAATGCTCCCTTCTTGTGCCCCAGCATGAGAGAGAGTGAAGCATTGGCGTCCGGCAGTTACGCCAAGAGGCCCTATGCTGCTAGAGGCAAACCTCTCACCTGCGCAAAAGCGTAAGGATGGGAGTGATGCACAGCCATCAAGAGGTGACGACAGATGCATCCAACTCTGGTTGGGGTGCGGTCTGGGCAAGTAGAGGAGTTAGCGGGTCCTGGCCGGGTCGCTGGACATCCCTGCACATAAAAGTGCTGAAGCGCCAAGCAGTTCATCTCAATCTCCAGCATTTGCTCTAGAACAGACATGCCCTTTTCAGCATGGATGACACGTCTGTGGTAGCATATGTGAACCACCATGGAGGACTTTGGTCCCTGAGGTTACACCACATAGCCTTTTGACTGTTGATCTGGGAACAGAGGCACTTACTATCCCTCTGGATTGTCACTCTCCTGGGAGTGGTGAACTAAGCGGCGGACCTCCTCTCGAGGGAGGGTCCTCACCCATCACTATGGCGACTGCACCCTCAGGTGGTGCAGCGTATTTTAGAGCGCTTCAGTGAAGCCCAAGTCGATCTCTTTGCCACGGCAGATGTGACCCATTGCCCCGTGTGGTTCTCCCTCTGCTGCTGTGGAGGTCTACTAGGCATCGACACCCTAGCCCACGAGTGGCCCAAGGTGCTCTTGTACCCATTCCCGCCGATACTGCTGCTCCCTACCTTCCTAGAGAAGGTTAGGAGAAACAAGACGACAGTTCTCCTAGTGGCCTCTAGATGGCCCAGAAGAATTTTTGAACCTTTGTCAGCTGTTGTAAGGCCAGCCCTGGGAGATTCAGTTGCACATGGATCTCCTCAGTCAGACGAGAGGGACCCTCTGGCACCCATAACTGGGCAGACTTTGTATAATGATACAAGCTTACCCCCACCTGGGTGGGTACCTGCACACTCTACTAGAGGAGTGGCGACTTCATGGGCACTCTTTAGAGGAGCCTCATTGAATGATATATGTACTGCAGCTAGCTGGTCTATTCCACATACCTTCACGTTCTCTGTGGTAGATCCCGCTATGCCTTCATTAGGTACAAGGGTCCTTGAGGTTGCACACTCAAACCACAAACATTAGTTTGGCAGTAGTGAGACGTCCCTCGCCTGCTGTCCACTCACACTTCCTCGCAATGGCTTTGGTATACTTTCCCAAAAGTATTGGTTGGTGGTTGTCTTCGAATTTAAAGGGAAAGTTAGGTTACAGATGTAACCCTGGTTCCCTGAAAGAGAAGACGACCACCAAACCTTGCGAGGTCTCATCACTCGCATTCACGAGTTTGATGCAAAAGACAACGTGAGTTCCGCACCATTTATTCCGTTGTTAGGCAGGACCGAGGTTGTCACTCCCCGGAGAGACCTATCAGCAGCTTTGATATAAAACGCTTAGGTAATACCTGACCTGTGGCAGGCATATCCCAAAAGTATTGGTTGGTGGTCGTCTTCATTTTCAGCGTTTTTATACTGTGGAGTGTTTTGAGTGTCCTTAGCTATTTAAGTAGGGGTTAGTGCATTTATCAGGTTTGGTTTTAAAGCTGAGACCTGACCAAAGACCCAGAAAAAGATGTTTTTAAAAAGGTATTGTAATACTGAAAGAGAGAGTGTTTGGTTATCGGTAAATGGCATAACTGTTCGGTGTTAGTTAAGAACTGGTGAAAAGTTTACTTAGTGCTCCAGATTGGAGTTAGGCTTTTGTGTGCTTATTTGTTTATTTTCTGTCTTGTACATAATAACAGGTACCAACCTATCTGAATACAATCACCAAAACATACACACACTTTCTCCCCTGGTACTGAAATGTTCTTGCTGTTTCCTACAGTATATTGCTTACATTTGACCCTTTTTACTTTACACAGTCCCACACTGTGCGGCTGAATAGTTATGAAATTCTTAAATCCTCAAGAAGCAAAAGATGTAGAAACGAATTGATTTTCCCACAGTATGTTCACAATACAGAAAATGTATCACTTGTTTTAGTTTTCAGAGCACTGGACCAGTTACGTTACACAAATGTGTGGGTGATGAAAGATCTAATGACTAGTACTAATTTGTAATTTATTGAATCTGTACTAACAGCAATTAGATTCTGTAAACATAAATAACTGGTCTGAGTTGTTGCCAGGTTGTGGTCACGTGTGTTATCATTGTACATTATGTTAAATGTATTATTGATTTCTGGTACAAACTGTATATTTTATCACTGGTTCAGTGTGTTTTTTGTCAGGTTATATGTTATGTGCTTGGATGTAAAATCTACATTTTTTACTATGGTATAGCAAGTGCACCAACATTCTATTTGTGTTTTAGTCAAAAACATTTTTTAATTTTTATCTCTTGCAGCCAAACAACAGGTATGGAAAGTCGAAATGATGTATTTTTGACTTATAAAGAAAGTGTGTGCTATCCAGCTATAAATCTTTAATCACAGGCCCCAAAAGAGCAGGCAATTAGCTGCTTTCAGTAATTATGAATTCACATTTTGCAAAGTAGTTCTACTTTATCTTGTGTGGTTCGAAAAAGTGGCACTTTGATTGGCTTAAACCACAATTTTATATAGAACTGGGAGGTGAGAATTACCATTAAACACCTTCTACAATGTAGAAATTTGAAGTGCTACTGTAGATTTTTAAAAATCGAGTGGTCAAATGGTGTACAGGGTGACCCTACTGTCAGGAGGCTGCTACCGCGGTTCTTACTGGCCAGGCACTCGATGAACTCAACCGGACACCTGAAGGCCTGTACTTTGTCTACAATTGTTACCTGTCCAAATATAGAAATTGCCACTGGATGTTACCACTATGGTGTAAAAGCTGGACATGTCACAATGGTATGATCCATGTGTCAGTCCCATTGATAATTTAGCGTGAGTTAGAACAACTGTACATTGCATTTTATCACTGCCATCAAGTCTGTATGAATTGAGTTAAATACAAATAGCACTTAAGGTAAATGTAGCATAAGCAAGAAAATAAACCAAATTGTGCTTAATATTTAATATTGTCACCGTGATTTTCAAAAGTTGGACACATTTTTTTTCTCGATGAAGATGTAAAACATTTTTCCGCCGGAGGTTTCAGACTATGAAACAACTAATGAAAAAAATTTACATAAAGTTATTAACTGTCAGTTATTGAGGTCTGCTTAGATGTCTGCACACTCCATCACTTTTTATGATAGTTGACCAAAGTGTCAGGAAAGCCTTGAAGCTGGCAATTAATTATTCAATGCCATTAGATAACCAAAATTTGTTACTGTTGACTAAACTCAAGAGAATAATTCAGATGTGCGTCCTTTAATAAGATTTGGGACAAAAAAGTGATTAAAAAAAAAAAAAAAGACTCAATTTGGGACAATCTGAAAACATTTGTAGGAATAATGTACTTTTACATTTGTACCTAACCACACACATGTGTTTAAGACAGTTACTAAGTTTATTCATTGTCTGTAAATCATATTAAAGTACTTTCCAACTTTCTGTTGCTGGCTGTACTGCTTATGATCAAAGTGTGCTGCTCTTGTAATAAATGCAGCATTTGTTATTTTTAATTGTCTTTTGTTATTTTTAAAGTCTTCTTGAAGAATTTAAAGCAGTAACACTAATAGACGTTGGCTACTGATACAGTAGTCCAATAATTGTGTTGGCTATCGCATGTTTACCCATTATTTCTTGCATAATGTCTTATTACAGATTTATTACAGCAGCATATGCCCTTCCTGGTTAGGAAAATTGGTTTTGAGTTGTCAGTTCTCCCATACATTTTTGCCCATTGAAATTCAATATCAATCTGCTATGCACTTCTATACGCTATATATTTCTCAAATGTGTATTTCTTGCACTTGCATTTCAATTGGAGGGTGAAAATGGCTCCACCCAACCATGCTTCCCTTAGTGACTGACATGCTTTTGCTTTGACCCCAAAGGCACTGCTGTGGTTAAATGACCAAGGAAGTGTAACTATAACTGTTTATCAAAAAGTAAGGCAAGCAAACTCAGAACTTTCTTTAACCTAGTGTAGAACCAGATATTCTATCTGCCACTGTTGCTTTTTATATTCTTTATTGCACCCTTGATATAATTATTATACTGATATTGAACAATCAGCCTCCTTATGTCCAAATTGCTGAAAACCAATGTCTAACATCTGTTAATTTAACTCAATTACAAAAAAAAAATCCTACTAAATATGGTAATTATTAAAATTACTAGAAAGATAAATTAAAGGATAAATTCTGCAAGTTGTAGTGAATCTGTCTGTATGAGGATTAAAGGGTTGTATACCACAACAGTGCTAGAATTTTGTAGCAAGGCAAAGAAATGCATGTGTGGATCTGCCAAGTTGTTAAATAATATTATTTCTGACTTGTAAAAATAGAACACAATATAAAACGATTAGCATATTCTCAGTACAGAAAAAAATGACACGTGTTTATTAAATAAGCAAAAAAGAGGTGCTAATACATGGTTGAGTTTCATATGCAGTCTTCTATCTGTCACTTGAATCTATGCAGTGTTTTATGCAATATATCAAAAAGAAAAAAAAAATCAAAGTGGCTGCAGGAAACTAATTTAATGTCTAGCACAGTCAAAACCAAGATTTCTTTATTTGTAGCAACAACACTGTTAAATCAGAAAATTACTCTGGGCCCCTTCGTCTTTTTTATCATAAATTGTTGAGTGCAATGGCTTGTCTCCTCCACTTTCCACACTGGTCAGGACAGATTAAGAACTCCACCATACCACCGACCAGTCTCAGCATACCATTAGCATATATATGAGATTTGAGACATTTTCTAATATTCTCCAGCAGAACTCATCTGTCAACCCAGGTGATGAATTATAAAAACTCACCAGCTTGTTTTAAAAAAAGAATGTTACTCCCCTGGAGATACTGATTCACCTTATGACAACCACCTTTGGTTTCAATTAAAAAATATGGATATCATTATCTATCTATCTATATATCTATCTATGAGACCTGCAGTGGTGATTCTTGCAGTGAACTCTTATCTCTGCATAATAGATCCATGGGTCACTGACAAATGCCCCTTTTGCAGAGAGAGAGAGAGAAAGAGAGAGACTGTGTTCCACTGTTGCGTGTCTTGCCAGATTGTTCCCATTGCTTGCATTAATACAGTCCTTGTTCGAGGGTCTTGGGATAGACTTTTCCGAGACTCTGTTTGTTTTTGGTGTACCATACACCAAACGAAGGAAAATATACGCCAACTAACAAACTTGATATTGGAACAAGCAAAATTAGCAATTTTAAAACCAGGAAACACAAGGTGAACAACACTGAATAATTTAAAATTAATAACTTACAGTATAAAATATTAGTATATGTATTATTCCCATTATTATCATAATATATGTTGTGTTTGTTGCACCCTTAAATGAAACATTCACAAGATCGTTTTTTTCTTTAGCCTACTTTTATTTTTTTGTAATCTTTGTCTTTGTGCAGTTACTATAGAGCCTTGTGCACAACAGGGCTCTGTGCAGCACTGTGCCAGTCAGGTATGAGGATGCTGGCATTGCATGGTGCTGACACAAGCCAGGACACGGTATGGATTTTTACAAAAATCATGAAAACAATGTGGCAGGCATTCATAACAGTGATAGAACAATGCAGCACGATGCTGCAGACGTTGTGGAAACGAGGTAAAGTGTGTGTGTTTTCTTTCAAACTTGCATCCATATTTTTCAATATTTTGAAATAAATGCAGATTATTATTATTATTATTATTATTATTATTATTATTATTATTATTATTATTATTATTATTATTAATAATAAACATATTATTTATTATTACTATTATTATTACTACTCCTAGTAGTTGTACGTAATAGCATTCATTCACTGATATTCAAACAAAACTGTAGTACAACACAGACTTTTATTCTATTTTTGTTCTGCCCTGGCTATCTTCGCCTGTCTTTTCGCATGTTACCGCCTTTTTTCCCGCCCCTTCAAAATGTCACTAATACCGACTGGGGATTGGTCAACAGCTGTTTTCATGTCACTTTCGGCAATCCCTCCTACTCCTGCGAAACTTCTCTACGCCAATTTCGTGGATTGAGAATGGCTACTTTTGGTTTTGTGATAAAGAAAATGCGATATGGAAATCGATCGAGGTCTGATTTAGTCTGGCCCTAGGTTACATATAGTAATACAATTAAAAATAAACCTTTATTCATTCAAATTGCCAATTTTGCAGTCGAGAACTCCCTCTTTGGAGGATAGTATTTTACAGACGTATGACGATCAGTTAGTTATTTTAAGTATAAAAAAGAAACTTGATTTGTGATATATCAATGCGTTTAAGCAACAACTTAAATTAAAATCAAAATAGCCTGTTCTATACATGTTTAAGGTTGTAACTGAGTAAGATTGGGGGATGAACGATGGATAGCTCGTTAAATTCACATAAAATTAACTAGTTAACACAGATGGACAGAAACAGACCTGAATAAAGTATACCTGCCAGTATAATATTATATAACCAGGGCTTTCAAAATAATAAAACAACAGTTTGTTTATGAGAGGATACCAGGACACTCTTTGAAACATATTGTATCAGGTTTTTGTACAATTTATTTATTTATTTATTTTTTGTGCACAGAATTCTAATAGATATAACCCTAGCTAACTCTAGGGCAACTATATTATTGCTGGCAACAATATTCTCCATTACAAGTGATACAATAACACCTAAAATGTATTTGTTACAGCCAGAAGCTCTGGAAAACCTATTCATGGAGTTATACTGAAGAAATACCCCATTTAAGCAGTGTGACTTACAGAGTGAAGAAGGCCTGCATTAGACAGATAATTGGATTAAGAAAAGGAAAAAATCTCTTATGATCTGTGAGTGCATTAGTGTGCATTTTGCTTTTTTATACAATGTCAGTGCTAAGCTGTTGCCGGCATGGCTAGTTTACCTCTCCAGGTCAAAAAGCTACAACTTGTAATATATACTGAAAATCACTTGGATGCTGGGCCTTGCCCAATATCCTAGCAAGGTTCTGAACATGATTCTGTGCTGGCAGATGTATTGCTTTTTTGGTCATTGCATAATACTATTTAGTAATAAACTATAAGGAGTTAAACCCTTACTTCCCCAGTTAGATCAGAGTTAAGTTATTCTTAAAAGGCCAATATAAATAAACAATGGTGTTTGTGACAAAACTCAAGTACTGGAAGCTAATACAATACTTTGTTTCATATACAGATCTATATACCTTGTTTGTTAGACAGCAATAGAAGCCAGATTTTGAATTTCAGTGGTCCTTGGTTTACAGTTCTTTGGTGTCCTGTGGTATGCCTCTTTACTGTAGAATATAAAGTATAGCTGATGGTGGCAGCTGGTATCCTTTCTGTACAATATGCACAAAAAGGTGGTTTAGTATTGCCATGACTAAGAGGAACTGAAGGACAGAAACATTCTAGATTTCAATATCAAATACCCACATTTCATTGGGTATTTAATGCCTTGCAACACAATCAGTAGGTGGACCACTTCTCTCAACTTTTCATCATGCATGGCAGAATTTTTGTCAAATAAACCTTGTAGGCATATGTTTTATTGGATGCTATTGGTAGTCCAGTAATGTTAAGAGAGAATCTACTCAAAATGTTGTCACTTAAGTATGGACCAGTTACATTACAAACAAATTGTAATGTTCCCCACTCAGTTTGCCCAAAAGGGACCACGCTCTAAGGATCCAAAGAATATTGAAGACGAAACTCTCAAGATTCAAAAATCATTCATTCAAAAGTACAGTGATGACCAAAAGTTTTGCATTACCTAGAATTTTAGGATTGAGACATAAATAATAATAATAATAATAATAATAATAATAATAATAATAATAATAATAATAATAAAACTCCATGAACATAATTTAGATCTTTTATTTAACATCATGTAATCAAAGAGACTACACAATTATATTGCAAAAGTCGACCAGAAGCATAATAGTAATACAGCATTTCCGGTTAGATTTCGAAATGTCACATTTTTTAATTTGTCAGTTTTTTTCGTTAAATATATGGAAAACTACAAAGCGCTATGTAATTCAATATGTTAATGTAACATTCCTCTGTAGATTTCTTTCATCTTAATGAAGCCAAATTAGTTAGTTATATGTTTAATAATATATACCTTTGGCCATAGCTATACTTTGTTATATTTAAACACATAAATGCCAACAGGATTCTTTTGTAATTCCCATGCATGCCAAAAAGTACAAATTAGCTTGAATGAATATGTAACAAATGTATTTACTCTAATAATTCAAAACCTGTGTTATTTTAAAGTATAAACTGCAATTGGTTTACTTATTTAAAAAAGAAACATCCCCCAAATGTTAGCCAGAAGGAGTCTGTATTTGTCAAGTTACAATTACACAACTAAAAATACAAATTACATAAATAAAATGTAAAAAATAAAAGAAAGAATTTATGGAGTCTTGTACTAACAGAACAGATAACAATGTAAATATATCTATATATATATATATATAATATATATATTAATATAAAATATTGATATATAGATATAATATATATAATTATATATATATATCTATAATATACATGGCCATATATAAATAATACCGCACATTAATATCATGAGTTAACATTGTTATAGGTTCTAATAGACCAATTCGAACTGTGCAGCCACAAGTGTTATATAACAAGAACCAGTACTCAATTGTACAATATACAAGATTATCTGGTTAAATGAAAAACACACATTTGCTCTGTGCTTCGCTGTATTGAATCAGCAGCTGAAGGGTGACAGGTGATGTAAAGCTTTAAATTCGAACTCTCGCAAAAATGTTTCCTATGTTAATTAAATGACTAAAAAGTGCAGTAGCCTGTGTCCTAAATTAATTGCTTTCTATTAGATTACACTACTGCAGATGGCCCAACTTGTATTATTAACATTGTTGTACATTTAATCCTACATTCAATTTAAGTTAAAAGGATTTGTATAAATAGTATATTGTTATATATATATTCAATATATATATATATATATATATATATATATATATATATATATATATATATATATATAGATATATATATATATATATAAGAATAATATTCTCTTCTCGGGAACGGTCTAAATTTCTGTCAATTCGCACAAAGTTTTAACCAATTTGCATTAATTTGATCCTATTCATCAAAATAATTCGCACATTAATCTATCAAATCCATAATTTCGAACATTTATAACAACCTACTATTAATACCTGCTTTTCAGAAATTTCTATTCTTCAAAATATGATTCTACATGGTAATGAGTGTTGCAGAGAGGAAGTCTAGATCTCTGCCAAGAGAAGTATTTTATGCTTTAGTTAATTAAATGAATAAAAGTGCAGTAGGCTGTGTCCTATATAACAACTTTCACTAATAAAAAAGTAATAGACAATCTTCTGCATTCAATTCTTTTGAATACTATTATACAAGGTAATAGAGTTTTGAAATGGAAACTTCTAGATGGCTGTCAGAAGGAGCAGTTCTATTTTTTTTTTTTTTTTTGATTAAATGACTAAGTGCAGCAGTCTGTATCCTATCTCAGCTATTGCATCTATTGGATTGGATTATTTTACATTTTGATTGAAATGATGTCACAAGGAGATAAAAGCAGGCCCTGTCGTTGTAATTGAATCTGCCTGGGTTGTTTATTCTAGTGATCTACAGCGGTGATTCGCATGTCCTAACATCCGATGCATAAAAGATCCACTGTTGTTTAACACACTACTGATTAGATCTATTTAAAATGGCAAAACTCAAGCATTTGCTTTCAGAGATGTGCAGGCACAAAGATAATGAATGGGAGATGAGAGGGGAGTGGTGTGTGTGGGTGAGTGTGTGTGGATGCACCATCTGCTTAACTTTCCATGTGTGACCAAAACTTTCAATAAATAAATTTCACATGGCATGGGTGCCAGATGCAAGCAGGGCTTTGATTGACAACGTTTAAATAACAGTTAATAGGAATCGGCAAATGTAAAAGGTTATCCTGCTGGGTTTCTCAAATGGCTATTCTATTCAAGAATTTATCAAGCCTTTGTACTCTGCATGTATTGACTTTGCAGTGCAATTTAGATTGGTAACTGCATTGGTAAGATTTCATTTTGTTGTTCTGTTTCCGCTCTTAGTCTTGTATTGTGTAACTAATTTAAATAGTTGAGTTGTGTGCTACAAAACATAAAGCAGTGAATAATAAGGTTGTAAATCCATTTCCTGGTCCTCCATTTCTTTAGGTTATTTGTATAGTTGGTGTACTATTGCACATTTTTTAGAAACAATGCTGTACCTAACTAAAATATACAGAAATATTTTCTTTCTTCTTCCGAGTATCTAACCACTCACTTCATATGTGTTCAGTCACATGACCTAAATGCTAGTAGATGAGTGAAGTAAGTTGGCCTTCGCCATAGGAAGTGATTTCGTATCAGGAAGCCACAGCAACTTTTGCTTCGATGCCATTGTCTGCATATTCGAAGTATAAAATACAAGCAAAGAACCAAAAGATATTCAAGGTGAGAAAAGGATCTTTTTGCTCATGTTAAAAAAAGTCACTATAATATGTATTTTTTCCACACTATTGGAAAAGCAGTCTTACTATTGCATCAGGAAATCCATTTTATTTTCGTATATAATTGTACTCAATCATTGTATGCTACATCCTTCTGTTTTGGTCCCTTGAGCTGATAATAAAATGTGAAATAGAACACTTTATAGCACACACACACACGTTATCTCTATGCTCATTTATATATAAGCAAAAACTCTATCTGTAACAATAATTCTATCTTCACTTTTTTTTAGTTCAACCATTATTAAAGAGGTTTATTTTTTTTTTAGATTTTCACCTAAAACTCTGAACATGACTGGTTTGGTGTTAGGATGTATTATTGGGGCGTTACAGGCAACTTACAGCACACATAGTGACCTTTGGATTTCATTCTGGGTCAGTGTAATACCTTAATTTTATGAATAAATAAATGCATAAATAAACCTTTGACCTTTTATTTGGAACACAGGATATTAATGATAACTGATGTTTGAGTGAGGGTATTTACTTCCCCCTATGATTACTAGCATTTGTTATCCAGGATAAAAGTCAGCAATCTATGTTTCATGTTTATTAATTTATGAATAAAACTAAAAATTAATCAAATAAAATAGTACTTTTCAATCGTATATTCTCAACATTAAGTTTAGAAAATGTCATTGTAGATTGAGATTTATACCATGAGTTATTTTTATATTATATATTTATTTAAATGTATTTGTACATACACATTTTTTGATTACTGGTTTTCAGTTACTATTATAGTGCTATACTGCTAAGGTAGCAGTACAATCTTTGTTATTGCAGTTTTGGTCTACAAAAAGTTTAGGTAGTTTAGGTAACCTCTATGATGCACATTACCTACACTGAAATCTGATCAACATCACATTGATGAGCCACTTCCTACACAATGGCTCGGTCTAGATTAAGTCAGGATCACTCTATACAATTCTTACAAGTAAAATCTGTACTTACAGATACGGCTTATCATCGATGGTAAATTAAGAACTATCTTCAAAACATAGTGCATCTTATATGGTACTTTGTTGCTAGTACAGTTTATATAGTTGCCATAGAAATTTAATATTTTGTGTACTTGTTCCAAATTCAGACTGTAACACCTTTACATTTCAGCGTAGATCTGAAAAGGGGGGATCTTTAGGTGTTTAAAACTGGTGGTAATCTAATAAACAGTATCAGCTCTTCAAATCTATTTTCAGAATTACCTTGAACATGGTCTCTTTCAACAACCTTTATACTGCAGGTTCAAACACAGTTACAGGTAACCAACCCTGTCTCATTAAAGTTACTGAGCTGGCATTCAGTGGTTTTCCAGTGACCTATGACCCAGGGTAATCCATAAATATAAACGTGCCGACTTCTATCAGTTCCCTAAAACGAATACCCATATCCCTGGCCATTTTGGTTTTCTTGATAACCACTGGAAAACATAGCATTTGTCATAGAATCTGTGACCTTTGTCTAAATTCAGCTATATATTAAACTATGAGAGGCGTGGATCATCTGTTTAATCCTTCATGTTTCAGACATGTATCAGCAGTCATAATAAATCATCTCCATTACTGGACACATAATTTACTCCGAGAGCTTTGGCCTTTGCACTAGAATATAGATGTTATTGTCTGTTGTAGCCTCCTTTTTTTAACCTTATTCTAAATTGTGACTTTGTTACTATATTCCCCATATCACTGAATTACATGTACCATTTTATCACCATCGTTAGCATTTTGCAACAGTATACTGGCTATATGAAAGCAATAAGGCAGGACAGGGTGTGTGATATACTCTAATATAACCACACCGCGGGTGCATTGCAAATCACCAGATGAAGCTGAGTGGCTTCAATTGCCCGAGGCATATTAGAGTATATCACACACCCTGAAGTGCCTTGTTTCACTTAGAAAATGGGTTAACTTACTAAACTGAAAAAAAGTTAAAAATGTTTTTTAATTAACAAAAATGTCATTTTTATTAAATATCCTTTCGCCAAAAACTGAGCTAAGAGAAAATAGTTCCATATAACTTTTTTTTTTTTTTTTTTTTTTAATAAAACCAAAAATTCAATATTAATAATAATAAGAACAGGTTTTTTTTTATAGATTTTGAATTGAACATTGCCATTGAAAGTGCAGTTTTTCTTTATTTGATTAGTTATACTTTTTGTAGTTTTTGGTTTGTTCATTCATTTTTAATGTCAAACATTACTGGCCATTTTACATGACACAGCACAAATGAGTCTGACTTTAAATTACACAGCACCTTCCTGACAAGAACTGCAACAGTATCAGATGACTACTGGTTTTGTTTAATCGTCCTTTGTTATGCGGGGTAAAGAGGTATCCATACCAGGTTTGTGCTTCAGCGTTACAGTTGTGAGAAAGACATTATTTGTATTATGGAAGATACCCGGTTACTTATCAAACTGACCTTGCAGTTTATGGCTGGACAGTCAGTTGAGAAATAATTTAAAACAATGCAGGGCACAGCAGAAGAGATGATACCATTGTACCTGGATATATTTATGTGGAGAGAAAGTTACGGTGGTATCGTCAAGATGCATTAAAAATATTCTATGACAGCTGTGCAGGGGGTGAGACCAGCGACATCATGCAGGGTAGGAGATGTAACCAACCAGAGGAGAACGACGTACAAAGAGGCAACGACAACAAAACATCCATTTAGCCACCAGTGTCTATTTTAAGAGAGAACCTAATCTTTTTTAAAAAGCTGAAAGTTTAAGATATATTTTTTTAAATATTTATTTTTAGAATGAGATAGAGAAACCCTGTAGTTCAGGGAGGATCAGAGAGATCAGAATGGCAAGTAATGAATTGAATACTTACTTTTGCCTTTTTTCACTACGTGAATTAATCATTGGTGTCCGATTTAGACTTATTCAATATCTGTAAACTTCGGTTTCCCAAAAGTTCAACATCTACATAAACCTCGTCAGTCATGTTTATTGCGATAAATTTCTATATGTCTACAGGTTTTTTTCTTCAGAATTCTACTGGCATATGGATATCTATCAGTGCATTGCACCTTTTTGAAAAGAAGTGCAGACTCATGGTGATATGCTGTAATATCAACACCCCCATGTGACTTGTTTTGAACAATCAGAATAGAGTACTTCAAATACCCATTGTATAAGTAAGGTATAAACCACGACGGGCCTGGTTGTTCCCATGATATATACCATGCCTGGGGTGGTGATAAGGCCTGAGGCATAAGCCAAGGCCCTTTATCCAATCCAGAAGTGGTATATATCATCGGAACTGCACGGCCAAAAGTAATTTATACTGCTTATACCTGTCATTTGGGGGAAGAAAAATAATTAAAATAATTAAAACACATTTTAGATTAAGAAAAAAAAAACAGAAACTTTCATTGTGTATACAGCCACAATGTAATATAGTCCCAAATCTAATTTAATTAAATTTAATTTATTGTTCTGTTGAAAGGAACAGTAGTTCCTCATGCCAAGTTATCAGCGAGAACTGCTAGAGACTCTCTATACAGGAAAGATAGTTTACGTGTTTTCAGGGTATTGGTGCAGCAAGAGTAAATCAGCCAAAAGCACCACTTCACTGTTAATTTGTAGTTCCCAACACTTAGGTGAACTGTAAAAAAAAGTCAAAAACTGTCATACAGTAAGAGAAATAAGTCAACAAAGGTAAACATCTTCTTCTTCTTCTTCTTCTTCTTCTTCTTCTTCTTCTTCTTCTTCTTCTTCTTCTTCTTCTTCTTCTTCTTCTTCTTCTTCTTCTCCCAATGTTCTTTTGCAGACCACAGGCACTTTTATTCACACATATTGTTTCTTCTAATTTGTGTCAAAAACACAAGCTAAGTTAGAAGAAACAATTGAGGCAACCTTGGCCAGCACCAAGGAAATAGGCACCACTGTAAAAGGCAAGTACACCTCAATAATAATAACTGTGGCGACTGTTCTTCTCAGGAACTAAATCGGAAACAAAACAACATCCAGTTTGTTTATGTCACTAATAACTCTGTGATCCAGTAATAATAACCATGTGGCTTCCAATACGGAAAGCTTTATCTACAGTTATTGTGCAGATAGTTTCTTACCAAAAAGATAAAATAAGTAGGCTTTATTTAAAAATAAATAAGCAAATAAATAAAATTAAAATAAAATAATGTGAAGCACATTAAGTAAGTTGCGCTTCCTCCTTTGAATGAAATCTTTCCTTGGCAGAGTTTGCAAATTCTGTTTTCTCCTGCTTGGTAAAGAAATTCCAGCCAGTGCTTTGCTTGGATGCCACTGCTATGTATTCACAAACAGAATTTAGTGATCAGGAACGGCACTTTATTGTTATAACCAAACAGACGCACATGTCCCTTTTGCGACTGCTGTCAAAACCCATCTGGCTTAATAGCGGTGCTGTACTACTGCATAAAACTGAACATAACAGCCATGTTAACAACAACAACAGCGGAATATGGCCAATATATGTCGCAAAGAATCCCTGCAGCATGATGAACATTTAACATTAATAACTGTATTTAAACTGAGATTGTTTATTATTATTATTATTATTATTATTATTATTATTATTATTATTAGAAGTTCCAGTACTGAAAAGGTCTACATATCTGAAGATACTAAATGTATATGTACTATATAGGAATCTTCATAAAAGTACTGCATATTGATGTTCAATTAAAATTCTGATACAGAAAAATCCCAAGCCTTATTATAGCGAACACCCTGATATAACGAACATTTCTCCAGGACCTGGGGGGGGGGGGGGGTCGTTGTTATAGTGAAGTAGCCTGTATAATATATATATATAATATATATATATAATATATATATATATAGAGAGAGAGAGAGAGAGAGAGAGAGAGAGAGAGAGAGAGAGCCTATAGAAAGTATACACCCCCTTTCAAAGTTTTCACCTTTTGTTGCCTTACAGCCTGGAATTAAAATGCATATATTTAGTATATATATATATATATATATATATATATATATATATATATATATATATATATATATATATATATATATATATATAATATTATTTATTTATTTTTTTTTAATTTATCTACACATCCTACCCCACAACTTCCAAGTGAAAAAAATGTTCTAAAAATTTGTAGAAAATTAATTAAAAATAAAAACTGAAAAAGCTTGGTTGGATAAGTGGGACTGAGGCACCTGTCAGGATAGAAGGAAAAATGAATGGATCAAAGTACTGAGAAGTCCTTGAGAAAAACCTGCTGCCCTCAACCAAAAACACACAGCTAAAGCTACACTGGAGTGGCTAAGGAATAAAAAGATAAATGACCTTGAGTGGTCCAGTCAGAGCCCCAACCTAAATCCAATCAAAAATTTGTGGTATAACTTGAAGATTGCTGTCCATCAACGCTCCCCAAGGAACTTGACAGAGCTTGAACAGTTTTGTAAAGAATGGTCAAATATTGCCAAATCTAGGTGTGCAAAGTTGGTAGAGACCTATCCCAACAGGCTCACAGCTGTAATTGCTGCCAAAGGTGCTTCCACCAAGTATTAATTCAGGGGGGTGGAGACTTATCCAATTATGATCTTTCAGTTTTGTATTTTTAATATATGATTTTTTCTCAATAAAAACTTGTTTTACCCTTAACAGTTTGGAGTATGGTGTGTAGATAAGTGGAAAACATTTTCCTCATTTAAATGCATGAAACTCTGATGCACTGACACAACAAAATGTGAAAAAAGTTCAAGGAGGTGTAGACTTTCTATAGGCACTGTGTGTGTGTATATCTCTGTAGTCTTGGGTCAGCACCTACATGAAAGATTTATGAACTTGGGCTGTGCACGAATGACTTTTTCACAAATATATATATTATATATATATATATATACATATATATATATATATATATATATATATATATATATATATATAAATATATATATATATATATAATTAAGAGACCACTGCAAAACTGCAAAAAAACCATTGCAAAATCTCTGGTTTTACTATTTATAGGTATGTGTTTGGGTAAAATGAACATTTTTGTTTTATTCTATAAACTACTGACAACATTTCTCCAAATTCCAAATAAAAATATTGTCATTTAGAGCATTTATTTGTAGAAAATGAAAACTGGTCAAAATAACAAAAAAGATGCAGTGTTGTCAGACCTCGAATAATTCAAAGAAAATAAGTTTATATTCATTTTTAAACAACACAATACTAATGTCTTAACTTAGGAAAAGTTCAGAAATCAATATTTGGTGGAATAACCCCAATTTTCAAGCACAGCTTTCATGCGTCTTGGCATGCTCTCCACCAGTCTTTCACATTGATGTTGGGTGACTTTATGCCACTCCTGGCGCAAAAATTCAAGCAGCTCGGCTTTGTTTGATGGCTTGTGACCATCCATCTTCCTCTTGATCACATTCCAGAGGTTTTCAATGGGGTTCAGGTCAGGTTTCAGAGTTGGGGAACATTGTCAGAGCAGAAGGAAGCCAGTTTTCTTCCAGGACAACCTTGTACTTGGCTTGATTCATGCGCCCTTCACAAAGACAAATCTGCTCAATTCCAGCCTTGCTGAAGCACCCCCAGATGAGTCCAATTTTCAGTTTTGCCCAACACCTGGTCATCTAATGGTTAGACAGAGACCTCGAGAGGCCTACAAGCCACAGTGTCTCGCCCCCACTGTGAAATGTGGTGGAGGATCGGTGATGATCTGGGGGTGCTTCAGCAAGGCTGGAATTGGGTAGCTTTGGCATGAATCTTCTAGCGAATACAAACATCTGATTTCTGTATCCGAATACATGTCAAAAAATGTTCGTTTGAACATTCTGATATTTGTCCCAGCATATATATATATATATATATATATATATATATATATATATATATATATATATATATATATATATAATATATATATCAATTTGGCGCCGCTACGTTTATTTTAAATTTAAAAAAAAAAATGATTGCGGCGCTTAAAAGAGGGCGGTCTTTATTAATAATACTACTATTTTCAAAAGCTGCAATATTTTATTACACGACTTACTACATTTATTATGGTTGCTTATTTTCTGTAATACGGTAGCCTACCAGTATGTAGCAGCGTGTGTGGCTAACCTACTTTGACTAAAGTACATTTAGTGGTGACAGTTACTGATAGCCTATTAGGTGGGAGTTGGAAGGTCAGGGGAATACTGTACCAGCGAATCAGGACTGTGTATTGGTTGTTAAGGGGCGGGACAATGCTGGTGTTCAGTTAAATCCAAGAGTGGGATATAGATGTTTTTCTGCACCAAAAATTACCTCAATATCAGTTTGATTTCTGTAAAAACTACAATATATCCTTGTGGAAGGGGTGTGGGTAATTCACTGACCAGGAGACAGACAGGTGTATTTGGGAAACACCACACAGGTGCCCAGTTTTATTTTAGACCGGTTCTTTTTTCTCTCCGGCAGAGGGCACTGTTGACCGTGGGCTGCCTATCAACGATGATAGACAGCACCACGGAAATACCACAGCTGGTACACGAACCGCAAATGCACTCGCAGGTGCTCAAAGAAATAATAATGAAAACAGAAGGCGAAAAGAACAAGGGAAAATAAAACAGTAATAAAACTACAAATAAAAGGTGCTGCACTCGGCAGCGTTATCCCGGTCGCCGCTACCCGCACGACCCGGATCACCGCCCTACTCTCTCGGCTATCTAGCCTGCTCTTTCACAATATGTCGGGGTCTGTCCAAGGGTTCCCCGCTCTCTCTCTCTCTGTCTCGCTGATTCCCGGTCCCGAATCAAAGCGTCCGCACCCTTAGCGCGTCTAAGTGGGCAGCCCTGAGGAAACAACAGAGCGTTATTTTATAGGACCAACAATCACCCAAGCCATTCAGAGAGGGGAAAAGTCCACACACACCCTTTCCCACCTCCCTGTGTCATTGCCATGACTCACAGGCGGCTGTTGGGCGACTGCCGCCCTCTTCCTGCAGCCCGTGAACACGCCAGCAGAGTCAGCACAGATCTCTCCCTGTTACAATACTGCTCAGTTTTTTTTTTTTTTTTTCTGACAGTATGTTGTTTGTAATTTCCTTGCAAGAGAAACTGAAACAAAATCTTCCCATAGATATTTTAACAGGATTGAGTAGGGGAATTACAATTGAACTAAAAACAAAACAACACCACCACCTATAAGAACTTCAGAAGGACTGCTGTTCTGTACGTAGTTTATCTTGCATTTTCTTTCAGAACTGTACTACCATAAAATAAAATGTGCTTACTATGTGTGTACATTAGTTTGTAATTTACGTGCTAAATTGAGGCTCCCTTCTCTTTGGGGGCGTTACATCTACATAGTCAGTGTTGCGCATTTATTTATTGTGTGTGTGTGTGTGTGTGTGTGTGTTTTTAGTAGGGGGAGAAAAAATGCTATGAATGTTTCTTTGTTGATAGTGGCGTTTATTCAAGGGCGGCCTATATTATAAAGCTGACTGTGGTGTCAATAGGAGGGTGTCTTAATTTGAGGGCGGCACCAAATTGAAGTCTGTTTCTAAGAGTCACATCCGTCCCAGGTGT
>NC_054536.1:22849511-22857011 GCF_017654505.1 Polyodon spathula
GCCTATTGACAGTGCCTCACTGTCTAAAGGTACTCTCTTGGTGGAAACAGCCTGCCCATCTATGCCCCATAGTAATGCTGGAAAGTGTCAACAGAAGTGAGGTCATCACCACGGATGTGTCCAGCCTTGGCTGGGGCGCTGTGTGGAATGGCAGGGGTGCGCAAGGTGTGTGGAACCCCCTTTGGCATGGTCTCTACATCAGTGTTTTAGAGCTTCAAGCAGTTTACCTGGCCTTGAAGAATTTTTTGCAGGCGGTTCAAGGGAAACGTGCTTGTCCATACAAAAAACACAACAGTGGTGGCTTATAACCACCAGGGTGGCCTCAGGCAAGCTGTTGCTCTGGGCGCGCAATAACTTTGTCTCACAACAGGCAGTGCATCTGCCCAAGGTGACAAACTAGGAGAGTTCCCAGCGCCTCAGAGTGGAGGCTTCACCTCAAGGTGAAGAAGGTGAGCCTCATTTGGGAGAGGTTCGGGAGAACAGAGAACTCTTTGCTTCCGGGAATTGACCCACTGTCCCATCTGGTTCTCAATAACTGGAGGCAGGGACACACTGGCAATAGATGCCTTGGCACAGCAGTGGCCAAGGAAACTGTTATATGCCTTCCCACTGCTCGCCGTGCTCCCGCTGTGTCTGGAGAAAATCAGGCAGGACTGGACCAAGGTGCTCCTTATTGGCGCAGGAGGTTTTTGCTTTCAGCTTTGATGCAGCTCCTGAGCAGCCATCTGTGGAAACTGCTCATACACCATGACCTGCTCCGTCAGGTGCAGGTGACCTTATGGCATCCCGACCCATTGAGCCTGCTGTTCTGGGTCTGGCCACAGAACGGCTGCATTTGACGCATCTAGGTCTGTCCAATAAGGTTATTGACACCCTGCAGAATGCTAGAGCAGCGTCCATGCATTCCCAGTATGGGTACAAGTGGGGCGTCGTTCAGACGTGGTGCCTGGGGTTCAACCCCACGACCTGTCCCATGGCAGTTATACTGCAAATCTCCCTCTACATTAAAAGGTCTATCTGGCAGCTATTTCAAAATTGACTCTCCCCAGGAGCTCACTTCCTGGTGGGACAATTTCTGAAAGAAGCTCGGCAGCTTCGGCCGCCTATGAAGGATATTGATCCTCGCTGGAGGCTTAACGTGATGCTTGATGTGCTCATAAAGCAACCATTGGAGCCCTTGCATTCAGCTGAGCTTAAATTTGTAATGCTTAGCCTTGTAGCATTGCAGTTGTGCATCAATCTTGCCCTTGTGACAGCTTGGGTATACTGACCCATTCAGTAATGGTTACATTTCATACTTGAAAGGGAATGTTAGTGTGGCAGAGCACAGCTCTGCCCTTTAGAAATTGGCAGGGATGGGGTTAAATTCCCCTACCTGCCTGGCTTTATTGTGTTCAGGTGGCTGGGGTTGATTAGTTGATTAGCTTAATTAACGATCAATCAGCACCCAGCCACGTTACATAAAAGGAGGCCTCTGCTTCCCATTAAGAGGTGGGGAGCTGAGGAAGCAGGTTGGTGTTTGTTTGGTTTTTCCTGAATTTTCTAAATCCAGTGAAGGCATCGCCCAGCCTGGAAACCTTTATTTTTGTGAGTTTTGTTTTTTGCTTTATTTGTGTTTAAATATCTGTTATTTTGCCCTTGTGCCCTTTTATTTTTGTGTTATTTATAATAAAAGTATATTTTTTTGAACTGCAGTCTGTCGCTAGGCCTCTATCTACTTGCCAGCCTGCCACAGTTAAGTTATTATCATAGCCCTGGCTCCCTGAAATAGAAATGTAACCATTAACCTTCAAAGTCGCTGCATGCATGATTGCAGCAGGCTTGAAGCAAAAATGACACTCAGATCTGTGCGCGTCGTCCTTTATACCATCAGGGGCAGGGGGTGAGTGCTTCACAGGCTCCACTGAGCAGCTTTGTTATATCCTATTCAAGCATCAGGTCTTTAGGAGGTAATTACCCATTTGGTTTGGTTACATTTCTATTTCAGGGAACCAGGGTTATGATAATAACCTAACATTCTACTGTATCACTTTTCTTTAGACAAGCTGAATGATTTAGCTATATGCTAATGTTTTCACCCAAACAGTGATGTATTCTAAAGCAAACAAAAATGCTGCTTTTTGACAGAAAGAATTGGTCTTAAGTGTCTGAAGAATTCCATCATGGGATTAAGAATTAAAAACAGTTAAATAAAACATTTTAAAAGTAACAGGTAATATATATTTGGTACACAGCAGTCTTCGTTTTCTGAAACTCTCTCTCTCTCCATATATATATATGACCAAGCTGGCCAAAATGTGGGTTCATGCCCCTTTTAAAATGTGACCCAGAAATAAAAACTTTGATTTTTAAGCGCTTACACACGCTTTTATTCAAATTACGAAACAAACAAACACCTAGCTCTCATTGAGCACTGACTAAACATATGCAGGTCCCCAACTAACAAGCAGGACAGCTATGCTGTTTACCTGACATAGAACACAAAACAAAACACTACACCCTTTTAAACCTTTGTATTTGCACACCGTCATAAACAAGCTCTTCACCCTACAGCCACACTCTACTGAACAAACTGGCTGCACTCTTTAAATACCCTGCACCTGGTTCTAATTTACAATTACCTCCAGGTGCAGGGGATAATTAACAATTAACAAATAATACAATTAAACAAACAAATTAAACAAAAGCAATTAAATTAAACAAAACTTGCATTTGCACATGTTTTTAGGCAGGGAGGAACCTGACCCTCCCCCCTGCCACCATATATTAAAATGTTGTATAAAAATAATGACATCAATAATAACACAAATATATAAAGGAAATACTGATTGTCTTTTGGGATTCATGACTTATAAGATATATTAATAATAAGCAGGGGAGGGCACCAGTATCGTTATTTCGATATGATAACTATATCATTCGATATCGACAACAATTTCCATATCGGAAAACAACCGGTGCACACAGAATTATTAGCTTTAAGTGTTACTGAACAGCCTGTATGTTTTAAAAAACAACTCTTTACTTTCCCTAGCTTTCTGATTTGTTGTATCTATTCCTGCAATATATTTTTCAACATAATCATGATTTTTTTAACATTTGTATTAATATTCCTGGCCATAAATACGTTTTGATCAGTTATTTTCATTCCACAGAGATTAAGCTTCTGGTCTTCCCATCAAAATGCATTCCAAATCCATAACAACGGCTGCTAAAATCCAACCTGTTCAATCAGAAACATTTCATTGGTTCCCGGCTCCTCTCCCAAAGTTCAGCATTTTGATTGGTTCATCTGTCCTGAATGGCGGAAACAGGTTTATGAATATGCATGACAGCCTGTTCAGTAACACTTTAAAATTGACAAGGTTTAAAAATATGAGGATTATATGAATAATATCTTTTAGTTTTTCAAACTTTTTGATATCTCAGTAACATGTTCTTTTTATTAGACCTGAGTAAAGTTATATCATCACAGACCTACGGTAATTATAATACTTTCACAGGCAGTGAGAGTAGACTATTACAACCAAAAAAGGTGTGCAGGGTGTCCTGTGGGTTAGGGAGGCAAAATCAGCAGGAACTGTTTCTCGTCATTGTGTTACAACGGACCCTACTGGCCAAGCACCTGGTGAGCTCAGGCAGACACCTGCTGGCATGTCGTTTGTCCTACAGAGGCTGGCAGATCACTGGCAACTGCTTTTGACTTCTTGCGTGTAAAAGAGGAAGTTGGTTTGGTCGTGGGATCAGAGGACGCTGACTGAACCTTCAGTTCTGCTGAGATGTGTGCGGAATTGCTCCTGTGAGGGAATACATTCGGACATTCCAAATTAGGGAGAAAATGGAAGGTAAAATAATTGGGCTCTAAATTATACATAAAAAATGTGTTTGTACAGAAAGTCAATATCTCTTCACAGACAAGCACACAGACATATACTGTATACGTGCGTTCAATATTTCCTTTTTAGATATTCTCTTGTAAAAACACAGGACAGTCTTGTTTTTGATGGTTGTCATGGCCTGCATCCGTTTCACACATTTTCACCAAAAGCACGAGAAAATCAAGTCTGTACCAAGTCTGTTCCATCGCTTCTATGGAGAGTACATAGGAGGTGAAAATCATAGTATTGGCCAAATAGGCGACTGTGACCTGAAGATATAAAAAAAAATACATTGACCTCCATGACCTATTTTGTTTTTGAGACACAGAGTTTGAAGACAGAAGGATAAACAGAAACTGTAATTGCTGCAGAGATTGTAAATAAGACACAATTGATTTGCAATCTCAAGCTGCCAACTAAAACACCTGCTCCTGAAAGTACATGCAAGGAACTCTGGTTATCTGTTGTTTTTATTTATTTATTTATTTTTGTTTTTATTTTGTTAAGTTGCCATTGAACATAATAGGATGACCCAAACATTCGGAAACAATAAAAAACTCAATGAGAAACATTGAAAAGGGCAGGGAACGAGATATAAGTATATTGTGACAAAGCAGCCCTTCAGCTCCAATATGGTGGATAGTAGTAATGGTGCAACTTTCATTGGTGGTTAAATATTCTTACGAAAATACATTCAAGCAGAAACTACCTTTCTCAGCATTAAAAGCTGGACACGTTTACAGGAAAAACTATATTTTATTGTAAATCTGTAAACCACAAACAGAATTATACTGTATGGTGTAATTCAGTGATGTCATGTACAAAAAACGTAATTGCTCAGCCTACATACATTGGAAACCCTTGGGTATCCGCATTCTTTATTTTATTGTTTTTGATAACATTATTTTTTTTAAGTTGTGGGATTTTCAAGTGTTTTTAAATATATATTTATATTTATGAATCAGTCCTTAGAAATTCTCGCATGACCAAAAATAAATCCAACTGTTGCCCCCTCAAACTACATCATCACGCTGAACGTCCTCCCTATCTTCACACAACAAAGCAAAATGGCAGATAATAGAAAAAAAATGACAACATATACTACAAAACAAAGATGCTGCAAACAGTAAAATCATCATAAAAACGTTGCTTTCTGTGTTTTCTGACTTCCTAAAATTCAAACAAATCCAAATACGACGCTCATAAACACAACGGATTCCACCAAGAATTTTATGCTGCAGTGAAAAAGTCAGCGGACAGTTGTAAGCCACACAATTTTTTTATAACTCTGTGCTATGGACTTCAAAAACATTACTTTCTTGACTGATTCATAAAACAAATGTGGACTGAAGACCTTGGCTCATAGTGGAAAACTAAAGGCCCCTCAGGGATTGTTCTCTCATGGACCATAGTTTACCAATATATGCCTCCTCTCCAGTCCATATTTTACTACTATATATATATATATATATATATATATATATATATATAATATATATATATATATATATATATATACATATATATATGTTAAAATGTAAAAAACCGGAAATAGTTCTTACCTTTATAGTTTAAATGTAAACACGTAAAAGCTAAAAGTGAATTCAAGCAGAGGGAGCTTTTAAAGGATCAAGCCATTTCTATTTAAAGCACCAGTAAAAGCTAAAGTGAAATAAGTAGAGATACAGTAAGTATTCTTGATAGAGTGTGGGATATTTTACACACACACACACACACAATATGTATGAACTGTAGTAAACTGTTGTGCCATATGGAGACCAAAAGATGGGCTTAATTGTCCTAATTGTTTCTCATAGGTATATAGAAACATATATTAAAACCTTAATTACCTTAATTAACAGCCCACTAAAGGGACTGAACATTTGTGGCCGCCTAAGACAGGTGGCTGCTTAATCAAGTTTAGTATGTCACTGACTAGTGAAAAATGTAAGTTGCATCACCTCAATTTGAATTTTGTAATTATGTGTAGTAAATCAGGTATTTTTGACCAAGGCCCTTCGTTATTAGTTACATATTTGACCCTCCTGTTGCAAAACTCACTTTTCTACCTGCCAGGAACATGCAGTATATAGGTTTTTTTTTGTATTCCAATTGTAGGCTTTGATGGTAGGCAGAAGAGTTTAAAAGTTTTAAAAGAAAGAAAGACTATGTAAGCAGAAATGTTACTAAGCTGAGCACTTTTAAATTACAATTGCACGTCATGTTTAATAAATCTGGAAGCTGCCTTTTCTGGGTCATTTTCAGCAACTGTGACATTTTCTCAAATGTGTTTTCAAATCAAGTAATTTGAGCTGAATCTCCAAATCCCCATGTCTTCAGCAGTCAATAACTTCTTATTTAAGTGAAATGGGGCACATTAACCCAGAGCAGCTTGTGACTGCTCTCCATTGATCAGATAAACAGTTGTTAGATATTTTATTACAAAATGACGCACCCATTTAACAATCTTTTCATCTATGATGGGCTTTATATTGGATGTGAAATAGCAAGAAACGTGTGTCCCCAGGGTGCCATCAGTGGGAATTATAGACCACAGGCTTTCACTGAAAATGGCTCTTTATAGCTCAGTTTTATCTTACAGTCAAATCAAATTAAAACCTGCAGTCTATCTCTGACCTGCCATTAATCAGATAGCAGAAGTTGTGCCCCGCTGATTTGTTAGCATGACCTTTCTCCATGCAGCAGCCTCAGAGACTAGCACTGAAAATTAGGAAACATTATCTTTATTGTAAGAAAAAGAATGATAAAGAACGATAAACACCACAAGGAGCTCTTAAAATATGTGGTCACTAATAATACATTCAAGGCAAAGGAAATTATTTTTAAAAATCACTGGCAATGATGTTTATGGTGCAGCGTTCCCATATTATATCTTGCTTTTTGATCAGTCTGTGAGTTGCTGTTTCACAGCATGTTGATACTGTAAATACATACTAATTACCCACTAATGCAATAAATTATTTATCCACCCTATTATGGGTGACCTTGTTATTCAGAGCACTTATGAAGGAATCCTAAACAGAAAATAGGTTTGCTCTGAGAGACATTTTTAGACTGTAATCTGCATGAAAGTTTAATAGCTATTGTTTTCCAGGAGATGCTTTTGATTTTAATTGGCTGATAAAAGTATTGTAACAGTAATAACCCTTTACAGTGGGTGTTTGGATTAAGGATCTTCAGGAAAATAAGTGTGTACTTTACCGTGATTTTTTGACTAGCTATTTGGACGTAATTTAGTGCAAAGTGTTACTGTAAAATAAGCACCGAAAAATGAAATGAACAAAAAACCAAAAACAGAGCCCTAATTATAATTTGTTGGTGTATGGTACTGGCCGTAAAAAAGACATTGTAAATAGACATTTACATTACAATCTAAGACGGTATGTTTTTTTGTCAATGTTGAAAGCAATTAGATTATTAAATTATTAAATTAGATTATTAGAGTATTAAGAATCACATCTCACGGAAGGATTGAGTCATTGTTTACAACTTTTTTTTTTTTTGCCATTTTAGCCAAAATGTCTCACAACAAAAACTTGACATCTCTAAAAATGAAACAAAACTCCCAGACAATCGCACACTGACAATGTTACAGAGCACA
>NC_054536.1:22862011-22917011 GCF_017654505.1 Polyodon spathula
AAAAGTTATTCCCCCAAAACAGCATGATCAGCAAGTGCAACAAGTAGCTTAAAAAACAGAAAGTGATTTAAAAAAAAAAAAAAAAAGCTTGTGCGTGCTCTGATTCTCGTGTAACGTGGCTACCTCAGACTGATCGAGTGGATGCAAAGCAGTTGTAACCACAATCTTAACAAATGCTGCTTTTAAAATAGCCATATTAAGAATGAACAGCAGATGGCGCCTGTTAAACTGTGATAACAGACAAAGCAAGATTACTCTGGTTTGAGCCATTCATCAAATATTTACAAACATTATTGGAGCCAGAAATTACCTCTTCAACCACTGCAGGATTTTTTTTTATATATACAAAAAAAAAAAAGAGGATTGGCCATGCTGTTAAATAAGATATATTGCCCGAAGGACTGTAATTATTTACTCAGTACTGTAGATTTTCCAAGCATGAAAACTGCAAAAAAGATTTTTTTAAGGAGCTTTTAAGTTATTACCTTTCTTAAGTGTTACAACTTGGTGACCCTTATATATGCATATGCAGTATACTATTGTTTGCACTGTTTCTGAAAGATAGAGCACACATGAAAAATGCATGTAGGCCTATGTAAAAAAGAAGTGAAACATGTTAGACTTTTACAACAAATTTAAAGCTCTTTTGGGTTGAGACACCTCAATGCTGCACATAGAAACTGCTGTTAAAACTATTAAAACACATGGCCTATAGTTGCAAAGTTACAATAACAAAAATAAAAATACACACTATAATGTTTAAAAACCACAGAGCACAACAGTACACTGCAATGCACCGTAACTGCATTAAGATCACTATTCTGACTTCAGATATGGTGTATATAAACTCAAATTATTGTGCGCTGCTGCATCTATCAGTTTCAGTCTAGCTGAACTGAAGTTTGTTTTCAGCAGGGTAGTAGTTTTATGGTGCCAAAACAGTGTTTAAACACTGTCCCTACTTTGTATATTTAGTGGTGTACTAATATAGCAATATGTACAGCACTTCATTAAACAAAACCCTTTAACACATTAAGAATTTGAAGTTAGCTATTTACAATGAAATGCTAATATAATATGTTGCAACTAATGCTGCTCCTAATCTGAAGACAGGTGAGAAAAATGTGGTCAGCTGAATAAAGTTCACAGGAGGGCCTGACAGGATGAGGGAAAAAGTGGATTGTGTAGTGGTAAATAGGCCAAGGGTGAACTAAGAGGGAGGTCAGGGGAAACAGTGCTTCTGGAGAAACACAGCCAGAGGAGAGAGACATCAAATCACAGGGCGGGAGGAAGGCTAAATAACAGTAAGGAAAGAGACTGGGATGAAAAGCCACAGAGGAAGTTAAGCAATAATCAAGAGAGGAAAAAACAGTCAGGTGGGAATTGCTCTTACAGTACCAAGCTAAAAGTCTGAACCTTGTGCAGGTAGGGTGACCACCCGTCCCTAATTGGGCGGAACAGATCCGAAACGTAAAGATCAAGTCCTGGTCCCGGGCTTAATGCCTCTAGGATGGCATTTGTCCCAAATCCGTAGACACAGTGCAATTAATTAATTAATTTTGCAATGCCTTACACTTGCTCACCACCAGCGCTTTCTCGCTCTTCAGGGGACATAGTACATCAAGTTTTAAAAAATATGCAAATGTACCCCAGCGTAAGAAATGGCAGGTGTCCCATTTTTGCATTTTGAAAAGGTGGTCACCCTATGTGCAGGTCATGTGTGAAATGCTTTTTTGTGTGGTTAATTTAGCCCAGCATCATCTTAAGTACAGCACACTCTGAGAATGCCAATGAAAACAATATACCTTTTTGAAAATGTTCTTTTGGTAGGGTTTGATTTCCTTTGTTTGTGCTAAAGGCCTATACACACAGGTTTGACAACTGCAGCTGCTCTGTGGGTGATACTGAAAGTAGCCAAGTGTTGCTGAATAAATGCTTAAACTAAACTGCCTTCATTTATAATAACACACCCTACAATAAAAAAAAAAAAAAATCTGACAAGTGAAGACACCAGCCTAATAGAAAATATGATTTTAAGTCCCCCGACCAGAACCCATGCACTCCCACTTCCACTTCCCATGGCGTTACCTCAGGCTAGGGTTCGAAAACCAGTTTGGTTAATAAGTGAAGTGAAATGAAGTTATAACCCAACTACTACATAAATAGGCACTCAAACATTGAGAGTATGGATTGTTCAGACAGTCTGAAATGGCTGATCCCTTGAGGCATGCTTGCAGGGAAATACAAGGAAGCTCACGTTGCCACTGCTGGTGCTGTTCATGCTCTCTGTAAAGTTCAGAACAGACCTGCACCTTTCATCAGAACCGAAACAGGTTCTCAGTTAGTTGTCACCTGTTTCTATATTCCAGTTCAATTGTTAGGTGATGTAAAATACAGATACAATTTGCTAAAATACAGCAGTCCTAAGCCCATATATGGATATTAGCATAAGCAGAAAAAAAAAAAATGTAAAAATGCTGATTGACTATAGCATTTATACAAGGTGTTCTCACAGTCTCACCACATTGACCTGTTACCTGAATTGGATAAAGTTCCCATTGCTCTGACACTAGTTATTGGTGGTGGTTTTTTACATGTTTTATGGCCCAGGGAGACACTGAGGTTGCTGTTAGTCTACTTTACAGTCAAGAGGAGGCAGAACGAAGATCATCCATGCCTATAAAGCATGTAAAAATCATGCAGGAGTGGCTGTGTAATATGATACTTTTAGCCACAGATGCTTGCTTAAGAGTTGGGTTCCAGGACTGTTTAGAAGGATAAAGCAAGATTATTCCAGTAAGTAAGATCATTGATCTGACACAAATCATACCAGGACACTTGTAATAAGATGATGTAAAAAATCTTAAATGAGTGCTATAACCAAGGTTCTTCAATCAGTCTTCTTATTAATGTATTAAAATGTATATACAATATCAAAGTTCTCTATACAATAGTACCAGAGTGATCAAGATGTCTTGAATTGTATTGCTTACCGGTAGTTATTTGGTTCCAGTCGGGTGTTTTTCTTCTTTTAAAAAAAAAAATTAAAATAGGCGTTATTACAGACTGTAAAGGCTTTGAAAAGTATCACAATGCACTTAAAGTATTGTGCACATAGTAGGTTGTAATGTTTTGCAATCAATGTAATACATTCATGACAGCACTAGTATTTTTGGTAGCTAAAAATACCTCTAACGTGGAAAGTACTATAGCGCTACTGAGCATGCTGTGAACAAGGTTATTGTTATTAGAGGGATTAGAAAGGGTTACTGCATGAAGAGGAATTCAGGCACAAGATCTGCTTTTTTCTCACTGAAAAACTATCATATTCTAAGACCTACCGTAGAACTCTCCACAAGCCCAGTCTGTGAGCGAGCAATCTAAAACATGTCAATCTCTAAAAGTTATTCTAGTCCTAAACCATAATATAATGCCTCTGGCTTTAAAGCTGACAAGACCTGCATTTCAACTTCATCACCTCATTTATGGGATTAGCGCCTATGTTTTGAAGGCCCAAGTATCAAAGGCAATGCTGACTTGAGACATAGGTTTTCATCCATAAGGATTTTTGCATATGTGCAGTAGCCAATTTATTCATGTTTCTTTTTCATTTCAAGTTTAGTGGTCTGATAGAACCCTGCCTTAGGTGTGCTATCAGGGCTTGTATTTTTTTAATGGGACCAGATGAAAAAAATAGGCTGGTCTCACTAAGAGTGGTGACCTTTCAACTCTAGCTTGAAGCCTTAGGCTTGGCTCAGACCTGAGCAAGCAAAGTTCATTTCCATTGAACGTGTATTGAGAGGCTTGGTGACCTAATTTCTAGAAATCTGAGGCCAGTTTCAATAGAAAGTGTCCTTTTCACCACCACAGGCACAATTAGATGCACGGGCCCCAGATTTGTGGGGGGCAGTTCTTCATAGTTTCATTAGGTTTTGGTGAAGTTAAAAGTTTAGGCCTATGGATTGCTGACTGTATTATGCATAAAGCAATATCTAAAAACATGTTTTTACCCATCTTACAGATTTTGAAAGGTTGTTTCTCCATAGATCAGGATCATTACCTTACAGAAAATCTGAAATAAAGCAAAGAATATGCTAATACAGTGTATATTAATTTTATAGAACTGTCAGTGCTTTACAAACACAATTGATTGATTGGTTTTGTTTAGAAGGCACTACTTGTATAGAAAAGTTTACATTACATAAGCAATAAGACCTTACACAGAGGGCATTACCAGGCATTATGGATGTTTGGGTATTACATAATATTATTTATTATATAAATAATAACTAATCCAATTTTGTTTGTAAATAAATAAATAAACACAAATCAGTGATATTTGGGAACATAACAGAAAGCACAGACATACTGAAACATACATTGACTTTTCTATCAGCCTCAATTTTGTTGATATCAATATTTACCTCTCAAGTCAATACACGTCGATCATGATCTAATCTGAAGTCAAAAATTAGAAAGACTTTTTTTTTTCTTCAGAACAAATGGTTATTTATAAACAGGAAATGGAAGTATCATTTAAAGTGAAATAAGGAACCTAAACTATACTTCAGCAGCCTCATTCTACTTTACTCTATATCTTTCTGTTTATCAAAATTCAAATTCTGAGTTACTGAGAGCCAGCACAGCTCTTTTAAATTAAGTGATCACATTTCTTTCATGGGGTTCTTTTGTAGAACAAAATGTTATAAGGGAGCAAACTTGTGGCTGCATTGTTTCTTGTAGCCACAGAATTTCAGCAGCAGGAAATCATTCTATAGGGGACAAAATCACATAGTACAGCCTCAGTGAGATTTGTGTTATCAGAGTGCCTCAAAGCAAAGAGCAAAACTGCACAATCGGTGTTAACAGTGTGACTGAAGCATTCAATGTAATTATATGCATTCCCAATTAATATTATCTAAAACCATTTCCATTTTCAGGTGACACATGAACCCATTTCCTTGCCTGAGTGGGATTCTTTTTTAAATATAATTTGAACAATTATCACTTTCTAGCATAGTATTTATGTAACATGTGATGAAGCTTCTATTTGTGTTGACAAGCCTGCAGCAAAGAGAATGAGAACAGTAAAATACTCTTTTCAGCCATGTGCATTTCAAGTGCCACTGGATTTGCCTTTGATACTTAAAAATAATACTACATTGAATACTATCTGGCCAACTTTTATTATGCTCTAACAAGTTCAATCGATTCAACCTGCCTGGCAAGAAGGAAAACACCTTGATAAGAAACCTAGAAAAGGTGGGTTTTAGGTTTTGTGATGTTTATATGTCAGTTTGATCCTATCTGTAATATATTAATCAGTCTGGTAAAATGTGTATATAATGTTATTGTCTTTACAATACCTGGACTTTAATGAAAATTTGCAGTTGTCAAGCGAATACATGACATATCGTAGCCCTGTCAATGATGCAATGTCAATCACTGCACGCACCCAGAAAATGATCAGACTGTGCTTTAAAATAATTTAACTGTGATGTTATTTGTTTTGCGTACAGGTAATTGTGAAGTATGTGGGGCTAAAACCAGAAGTGTCCTAAAAAAGAGCTGCAAGTTTTAACTTTTGTACTTGTGTAGTACTGAAAAAAAACAAAAAAAAAACAGCAGACTTGTTTCAGAAAAATCAGTTTATCCCTATTGATATTATTTATTTCGCATGGGAGAGTAACAGTAATAATAATTAATTGGAGTAGAGTGACTGCTTGAAGTATGATTTCCTTACATCATTATAATCATTAGCCCCAGGTTAATTTTTGCTTCTTTTTTTCATTTTATTCATATAGGCTAAAAAAAGGATTTCTCATAATGGGAAACATCTTAAGGATGAAGTTTCTATACCATAGGCCAGTACTGCAGCCTATTTCTTGCTATTTTATTTGCAATACATTTACATGTTGTTACCCCTAACATCAAGGTCCTGATCTTCAAAGATAGGCGACTTATACTTATTAGCTGTTCCAGTATAAGTTCAAAGTCCTATTCACACAAATTGCATATCCGAGCTACATCTGATCCTATAAAAAGCAAGTGACTAAACAATGAATATGGCATGGTTTTGTTTTCATGTACACTGCTAGCATCAGATACATGTAACATTAAAAAGTGTATAATTAGGTGCAGTAAAGAACAATTAATCATCATAAATCATAGTCAAAGTATGAAAAAAGCAAAGTGTATTTATTTTTTAAATTGCATATTCTGCTATAAATTAACCACCGGAAAATTGTCATTTTCTTTTTTATGTTCCCTCCTACCCTTCAGGCAGTTGGGTAGGTGTACTAAAATGAATTCATTTGTGGGAAGTACTTTGACTCTTGATGTACTAAATATAGGTAATGAGTGGCTTTCTTTAATAAAACCTCATAATTTGCATTTTATTAAAAGTAAGGTAAAATAAAGTTTCTTCTTTTCTGTGTTTATGGTGCACATGTAACTTTGGTTGGTAGTCATCAGAGAAGTAAAGCAGGTAAAGGAAGACTTTGTATGATGTTCATTTTCAAAACATGTCATTTCTTACCTGGTTATTATCCTACTTTTCTTATATAACATTGTCTGCAAAATGTTCTGTCATGGTCGTTATTTAGGTCTCAAATAAGCAGCTTGGAAAGAAATGCACGCTATAGAAAACATACTTTATTGCAAAATATGATATCTAGTACAACACAAGATCAAAGAAAGGTCACAGTTCTCTTGTCTTAATCTCAGGAAGTTTGTTACTGTTTAACTTCCTAGATCAGTGTCTTCCTGGAGCAGTGTCTTTATGGTGAAAGCATGTTACTGGCTGCAAATGTCAGTCAATAGGGTAAAGCAACTGGTTGGTTAATGAAAGGTGGTGTTAAATGAGTGAGGACAATTTGCACTAAAAGATTGATTTAATACAATGTAGTCCCACTTCAATTCAATAATCCATGTTTTTTAAACACATGTTCTTGCAAAGCGGCACGTTTGAGACCTTCAGTATATGGCAAATGTGCTCAGCAGTTAAAATTGATGACATTATTTTGTTTGCAACAAACACTTGAATTTAGCTAAGTTCCACAACCATCTGAAGCACACTGACAACAAATAATGTCTGCTCCAGGGTAAGCAGATGGCATTGAATCAATCACTGCATTCTCAGGAGCATGCTGCAGTAAGTAATAGATAACAAATTAAACAGGAATATGCGATTGGTGAGCAGAGACGCTATTTTCATAGCTTGGTAGCTTAATTTGAGTAGTTTTTTGTACAGTTATTTTATATTACCCACTCCAAAGGACAGTGTAAATCAGTACTTTATATAAAAAATACATAGTAAAGATTTTAAAATGCGGTATGTAACTGTGAACTTAAGTACCTTAAATATAAACAATACAAGAAAACTTAACTGAAAAAGAACAGGAGTTGAAGTATGATTGTAAAAAAATACAAACAAACAAAAACATGCCCCTGTAGCCTGTCTAATATAATAAACAGTACCATTTTTACAAATTAATATTTTTTCTAAATGTAATTAAAATAGTATATATTATACATTTAAACTGTAGAATAAAAGTAAACAGCAACTCTTTTTCCTGCCAACACCCCCCAATAAAAAAAGCTGCTTAACATTACACTTTAGTTTTGGTTTCTCTCTCTTTTTTTCTTGATTGTGTTTCCAGTTTAAATTTGCAAAACAATAATGTACAATTAATGGTAATTTACCTGTTTGACAATAGGAAAACACCCATCAGAGCGCACTTGTTTGCACCTGTACCAAAATCTGACAATGTACCACTTTCAATGTGACAACATATCGCTTTCTGACATTACACGGAAAAGCTTTTGGTACGCGTACCACATTCTGATAGCGTACCACTCTGTAACACTACACCGGTAGCACTTCGCAATCTTCTTGCTACTGAAAGTAAGATCGCAGTGCAGAGAGGTGCTGAATGTCAGAAGAGCACGTTCTCGTGCGAGTTTTTCATCATTGTCACCTTTACTGGCACCTGTCTCTGCAGCAGACCTCCCATCTTCGATAGTAGACTCATTAGAGACTTCAGCGTTTTTGTCAATGTCTACAAAAGAATCGTAGTTTAAAGTGTCTGGAATATTGTATGTATTCCGCACCGAGTACCACAGACAGCTCATCTCGTCTCCATCCTCTGGCATTTCAACATTCCCATCTAATGCAGGAACAGAGGGCAAAGCACTGTCAATAATAAAACAAACACTCTAATGTTATATTGTTTAACTAAACTTTCCATAATACAATGTCATACTATACACGTTTATAAAACTTTATTGTGCCAGTAGCAGCTTTACTGATTTTTATAGGGTGTTAATGCTTTATTGTATATGGTATATTTTGTCTAATGCCTACACTACCCTCCCGAAAATAAAGCCAGTCTTAAAAAATATCTTATGCAAAGTCTTGCCAAGCCTTTTCCACCACGTCGATTGCAATTTATGTGTTTTAATTCTGTATCTTTGGTCACACAGGTAGGGGGACAGTAGTAGAACACACCAGACAGGACAACCAGGTAAGTATTAAATAAAATGTTTATTGCGCAAGCCCTAATATTTTTATTACAGAAAATATTAAAAACTAACTCTTAAAATAGGTTTACAAATACTTCTCTGCAGTAAAAATGTGACAAGCAAAATTTATTATGCTGCATTTCATACAGTATGATCAGAGCATATGCTATAGCAGAAAATACAGCAGTAATACACTTTGTCTAATACAAAGTTAAGCAGAATACAATACGGCAAGCAGAGAAGAAACTTGCCGAGTTTAGCACCGTAAAGCCTGAACGTATGCTTCCATACATATATATATATGCGCAGCAAGCAAGCAACGTCCTCTATTTTTTCTAATATAGCAGGGCAATAAATTCAGTACGGAGAATCAGCTTAAATGAATGGCACTGAATGAATGATGATAGCGGTTGCAATTGCAGATGATTTATGACTCTGAAGGGCGCTTGGCGCCCGAGTGAAATATACATTTGGCCGGAGGTCTCGTCTGTGGGTGCCCGACGGCTACCTGCGCGAGGCCGGCTGGAAATACACGAACAGTTACATGCAGACCAGTGCCGCAGATAGGACGTGGATATGAGCCACGTCCCCGCGGGACGAGGCAGGCTGCGAGCTGGTGGCTGTGGAGGACGGAGGCCGAAACAAACGACAAGAAAGAATAACACACAGAACTTGTATGCGCTTGCTGATGACGTTTTGGTTATGGGCCGATTCTCCTTCCAGAAAAGCAACCAAGTTTACAATTCTGTTTACTTAACTCGCAAGCACTTAGTGTTCCACTCATAAGAACATAAGAAAGTTTACAAACGAGAGGAGGCCATTCGACCCATCTTGCTCGTTTGGTTGTTAGTAGCTTATTGATCCCAAAATCTCATCAAGCAGCTTCTTGAAGGATCCCAGGGTGTCAGCTTCAACAACATTACTGGGGAGTTGATTCCAGACCCTCACAATTCTCTGTGTAAAAAAGTGTCTCCTATTTTCTGTTCTGAATGCCCCGTTTTCTAAACTCCATTTGTGACCCCTGGTCCTTGTTTCTTTTTTCAGGCTGAAAAAGTCCCTTGGGTCGACACTGTCAATACCTTTTAGAATTTTGAATGCTTGAATTAGGTCGCCACGTAGTCTTCTTTGTTCAAGACTGAACAGATTCAATTCTTTTAGCCTGTCTGCATATGACATGCCTTTTAAGCCCGGAATAATTCTGGTCGCTCTTCTTTGCACTCTTTCTAGAGCAGCAATATCTTTTTTATAGCGAGGTGACCAGAACTGAACACAATATTCAAGATGAGGTCTTACTAGTGCATTGTACAGTTTTAACATTACTTCCCTTGATTTAAATTCAACACTTTTCACAATGTATCCGAGCATCTTGTTAGCCTTTTTTATAGCTTCCCCACATTGTCTAGATGAAGACATTTCTGAGTCAACAAACACTCCTAGGTCTTTTTCATAGATTCCTTCTCCAATTTCAATATCTCCCATATGATATTTATAATGTACATTTTTATTTCCTGCGTGCAGTACCTTACACTTTTCTCTATTAAATGTCATTTGCCATGTGTCTGCCCAGTTCTGAATCTTGTCTAGATCATTTTGAATGACCTTTGCTGCTGCAACAGTGTTTGCCACTCCTCCTACTTTTGTGTCGTCTGCAAATTTAACAAGTTTGCTTACTATACCAGAATCTAAATCATTAATGTAGATTAGGAATAGCAGAGGACCTAATACTGATCCCTGTGGTACACCGCTGGTTACCACACTCCATTCTGAGGTTTTTCCTCTAATCAGTACTTTCTGTTTTCTACATGTTAACCACTCCCTAATCCATGTACATGTGTTTCCTTGAATCCCAACTGCGTTCAGTTTGAGAATTAATCTTTTGTGCGGGACTTTGTCAAAAGCTTTCTGGAAATCTAAATAAACCATGTCATATGCTTTGCAATTATCCATTATCAATGTTGCATCCTCAAAAAAATCAAGCAAGTTAGTTAGACACGATCTCCCTTTCCTAAAACCATGTTGACTGTCTCCCAGGACCCTGTTACCATATAGGTAATTTTCCATTTTGGATCTTATTATAGTTTCCATAAGTTTGCATATAATAGAAGTCAGGCTTACTGGTCTGTAGTTACCTGGTTCAGTTTTGTTTCCCTTTTTGTGGATCGGTATTACGTTTGCAATTTTCCAGTCTGTCGGTACCACCCCTGTGTCAAGAGACTGCTGCATGATCTTGGTTAGCGGTTTGTAAATTACTTCTTTCATTTCTTTGAGTACTACTGGGAGGATCTCATCCGGCCCAGGGGATTTGTTTATTTTAAGAGCTCCTAGTCCCTTTAACACTTCTGCCTCAGTTATGCTAAAGTTATTTAAAACTGGATAGGAACTGGATGACATGTGGGGCATGTTGTCAGTATCTTCCTTTGTAAAAACTTGTGAAAAGTAATCATTTAACATATTTGCTATTTTTTTTTCTTCATCTACGATTTTGCCATTTGTATCTCTTAAACATTTAATCTCCTCTTTGAATGTTCTCTTGCTGTTGTAATATTGGAAAAACATTTTGGAATTGGTTTTAGCTCCCTTAGCAATGTTTATTTCTATTTCTCTCTTGGCCTTTCTAACTTCCTTTTTGACTTGCGTTTGCAGTTCTGTGTACTCTTTCTGCGTACTTTCTTTTTGGTCCTTTTTTAATGCTCTGTAAAGTGCCTTTTTTCGCTGAATATTTTTTTTAATTGATCTATTAAACCATTTTGGCAATTTAGTTTTACATTTAGATTTGTCTACTTTAGGGATATAATTGTTTTGTGCCTCTAGTACTACATTTTTGAAGAACAACCATCCTTCTTCTGTGGGTGTTTTCTCTATTTTACTCCAATCTACTTCTGTTAGTCTCTGTTTCATACCTTCATAGTTTGCTTTTCTAAAATTGTAAACCTTAGCTTTAGTCATTACTTTTGGGGATTTAAAAAACACTTCAAATGAGACCATGTTGTGGTCTGAGTTTGCCAGTGGTTCTCTGACCTCTGTTTTAGTTATTCTATCTTCGTTATTTGAAAAGACTAAATCAAGGCATGCCTCCCCTCTAGTCGGTGCCTTCACAAATTGTGTTAGGAAGCAGTCATTTGTCATTTCCACCATTTCTATTTCATCCTTTGTGCTACCCACTGGGTTTTCCCATTTTATTTGGGGGAAGTTGAAATCCCCCATCAGTATGGCTTCTCCTTTGCTACACACATTTCTAATGTCATTGTATAACAGATTATTTTGCTCACCGTCTGAATCTGGCGGTCTATAGCATGCTCCTATTATTATGCCTTTTGAATTTTTGTCCGTTATTCTGACCCATATTGATTCGGTTTTATTTTCTTTGTCCAGGTTTAACACCTGGGCTTCAAGACTGTTTCTTATGTATAGCGCTACCCCTCCTCCTCGTCTGTCCTGCCTGTCTTTCCTATACAGTGTATACCCACAAATATTATATTCGTCCCCATCACTCTCAGATAACCACGTTTCTGTAACACCTATCACATCATAGTTACCTGTTAGTGCAGTAGCTTCAAGTTCTAGAATTTTGTTTCTGATACTTCTAGCATTTAGATAAATACATTTAATGGTTGTCTTACCTGAGTTGTTGTTCTTGTTTTGATGCGGTCTCCCTTCTGTTTTTTTGTTGATTTCTCCCCCCTTCCTTTCTAGTTTAAATGCTTCTGAACCTGCTCGAGGATCTTTTCTCCGAGTAGACTAGTTCCCTTGTTATTTAAGTGCAGTCCATCCCGTCTATACAGATAGTCCTCGTTGTAGAATGCTGTCCAATGATCAAGATAGGTGAAGCCTTCCTGTGTGCACCACATCTTCAGCCATGCGTTTTGATTAATTATTTCCAGCTGTCCATATGGTCCTTTGCAAGGTGCTGGTAGTATACCAGAAAATACCACAGTTTTGGTTTTCTCTTTTAATTACCTTCCTAGCTCTCTGAATTTGTTTTGCAGGGATTTTGGTCTGTCTCTTCCAATGTTGTTTGTACCGATGTGGACGACTACTACCGGGTCGTCTCCTGTTCGTTCTAGGAGCCTGTCCACGTTCTCAGTGATGTGCTTGACCGAGGCTCCCGGAAGGCAGCACACTGTTGTAGTAAGGGGGTCCAAACTGCGAATTGAACTTGCTGTGTTTCTCAATATGGAGTCCCCAACAATCATGACCTCCCTTCTTTTTGCTGTCTGGTCACCACTGTCAATAGGGTCCTGGATGTTGTTCCTTTCATTCTCTTGTTGTTGGTTCTGCTCATCAAAATTCTGAAGTGACTCAAATCTGTTGGTTGTTTTGATTTCTGGTGGTTGTGTTTGACGAAGTTTCTTTTTTTCCCTGCTTCTGCCTACCTGAACTCAGCTGTTCTGACCTTCTATCTCCCTGGTGGCTTTCAGTCTGTTAGGGGTGATGCAGACTTCCATGAATTGTGGGTGTGCCAGTTCCTCAAGATCCTGTTGCTGTCTCACTTCTTCCAGCTCCATTTCTAGCATACTTACTGGTTTATGCAAATACTGGATCGCGCGCACTTTATGCACACTTGGTTTTCTCGGATTTCCCACATCAAGCAGGTGTCACAGATTACTGGCTTGAAGACCATGTTGAGGTTTTTTTTTTTTTTTTTTTTTTTAAAAGTTTAGTTTCTTCTGCAGCCGTCAACCTGCTTTCAAACTGCTTCGAAACTGCTCTGTACTTTTCCACGCCTGTACTTCTCCCACTCGCTGTCGCTGGGAAGACTGCCTCGTTTAACTGCGTTGTTCTGCTGTGCTGTTGGCTCCTCCCCTCACCCGTGTCTCAAAACGGCGCTGAATTTGAATCAGCTGCTTCGAGTTTCAGCTTGTTTGTTATCAGAAAAACACACGCGGCTGTTTGACTTTGAGCTGCTGCTGTGTTTCCCCAATGTCCTCTGTTTTCTGTTTAAAGCAATTCAAGATGCAATTTCTCCTTTCTGCTTCGAAACTGCTCTGTACTTTTCCACGCCTGTACTTCTCCCACTCGCTGTCGCTTCCACTCGCTGTCGCTGACAATCCAAAACACACGGTTTCCACCGGCTCTCAGGTTGTTGTTATATCAGCTGGTTCCCTCAAGTCTCTCTCTCGCCCCCGTCTCCCGAGTACTGCAGCAGTCTTCCTGATCGTAGTTGCAAACCCCGGCTTCACGTCGGTATCGGCTCCCCTATCGGTTGATGTATACAAGTTCATAGTTGTTAGCTCATTCTCTTCCATCTCGACCGCCGCTATTGCTCGATCCTTTCTTTTGAGTCCTAACTTATATACGGTGGCTCTATTGAGCACACCTGTGGACAATCTGCGACAAGTCAGTAGTGTCTGTTGCTAAGCAATGTACACGCTCCGGGTGAAAACAAAATAGTGACATTCCAAATAAATCATAATGTGTGCATACAATCAAACAAACATCCACATATAAGACAGTGAAATAATGATAATAAACAATAATAGTAAACAATAATACATAATACCAAAATAAACACAACTAATAATCCACACTTGATAAAGAAAAAAAAAATTCAAAACATAATTTTAGTCACCCGTGACACTATCGTCGGCATTAAAAAAAAAAAAAAAAAAAAAAATCAAAATATTAAATTGTTGAAATGTCATCAAATTCCCCCAACCAATTTTGAAATACCCCTATAGTGGGTGACCAGAAAAATAACAATAGGAAAAAGTCGTATTTAAGATTCTGAATTGTGTTATGCAAGTTGTATGGTTCAAAGTTCGAATTGTGCTTTTATTTTCAGAAAACAAAATATATCAAACTGCACAAGCCTCAATATTGAGCCTTCAGAGAGCTAAACAGGGACCATAACAATTTATTATAAAATAAAAAAAATGTTTGAAATATATGCCTTGCCTTTATAACAAGTAAGATACAACTACTCATGTGTGCAGCAAAGCTTCAAATATAATGTGCTGGCACTGTTGGATCTAGTCTGTCAGAATTGCATGTATCCATGGATACTGCTGCTGTGAAGAACAGACTCAGGAAAGTACAGATCCAGACGTCAGGACATATCGTTGAAATTTGAAAAACCAAGAGGTTATGCTAACAGCATGAAAGGGACAAAAAAAGATGTAAAAAATAAAATATACATAAAGCAATAAACCCTGACCTCCACACCCCCTTTTATTGGGTACTGAGGTAAGGGCATGAAAGGTTAGTGATTTAACCCGCTGCACCACCTAGACGGTTTTTGGGGTTTATCACATTGCTGACATTATGTATTATTTGTTTTTGTTTTAGTGTATTTATGTGTGAGAACGTGTGGGTTGCAGTGTGTAAGTGAAATGGTGATGCAGGTTCCCCACAAAATGACAGAGACAGAGTTCACGGTTCAAGTTCTTTAATTTCCTTCCTCAGACTCCTTGACCGGTTTAAATAATAAATCTGGCTCTACTCACCAATCAGTGGGTATTGCCAGCATCAAAACCAAGGGGTTGCAGCCCCGAAATAACAACAACAAATCACAGACACAACACAGACCAGACACGTCTCCTGAAAGCGCGTGCTTTTAATGCAGGTGCGTTGCTGGAAACAGTGATGCTGGTTTAAGTGCAGGTGCGGTGGAGTCCGGGTTTATCGCTGGTGTAAGGCTGCAGCTCCCAGATCTGTGTTTAACAGTCTGACGAAGACAAACACATACGGTTAGAAAAAACCAACACTTCACTCACGTTTCCAACAGTGCTCATCTTCCCATCAACCACAACAAAGGAACTGATTACAACGTCATGTCCCCCTAAAGTACACTAAGCCCCGCCCCCTCCAATAGCTAGTGCAACCACGTCTTCTCCAATTCATGACTGAAACTTTGCTTACTGTACTAGAGCGATGACTCCTGGTACCGTAACACCGCCAACCTTCCTGAATGGCTGGCTTCCAACTGCCCCCGGAATGAACTGTCTAACCATTCAGTACAAGGCACTCAGTTCCTGTTATACATACAGTGCTCTCACAGGTTGAGAGGGAGATTGTTGATTCGGATTCATTTGCTTTCTGTCACACTATGTTATATGGTTAACTGGTTATGGTACTTGGCCCTGATGACTGATACAAATGTGCAGAACATTATAGGCAGGATTTTCAAAAGATCGTAAATGATAACTCCAGTGTTAATCAAGAAATCAGTGTGTAGCATTGATTTTGGCATTGTCACCCGGTCGTTAAGCCTATTTCATTATTAAATAATCGATCTACGAAATTAATTAACGAAACAGTATATAACTCACCTTGAAACAGAAATTTAACAGACCGCGGCTGACAAGAGTGAGAAAGTGTATAGGACCACAGTTAACTTCTTACATAAAACCTAGTGAATTCAATATTTGTAGTTATGAAAATATTTAGCCTTTTCTGTACTTGTGGTTATGAAGGAGATTTATTCACTTGTTTTAACCATATGTAACCTTACGGAACGTTTGTTGTATTGCTAAAATTATATACCGTTATTTGCACGAAGTGTAATGTTACTACCAAGAAATTATCACTGCAACTGTAGCATATCTGAATTCTGCATACGTACATTATATGACAGCTGACCTCTACTGTAGATTGTATTTGAATTACACAATTGAATAATTCAAATATACAATTGAATTATTAAACTAAGAGGGTTTCATTTTTTTTATTATTATTTTTTTTTAATCAGTGCTGTCTGATTTTTACCCACACGCCAGATAATTGTAAATCAGTATTTTATATGTGAAGTGCTCTAAATAAAAATAAATTCTGGATGACAAAATGCACCTTTTTAAATTAAGTTTACAAATGATACACAACATAGATATGCCCATTATTTTTTATTTCCATTTGGCTGCTGCTCGCTGGTAGGAGAGTTGCTTTCCTGTACGCTACTAATTTCCATAACAGCAAATTACACTTCCGTTCATTTTTCTTGAAATCCTGCCCTATCAGTCTAATCCCTAGCTGGGACATTAACTGGGACATTTCTTAATTGAGAGAGGACCAAATCTGTAAATTGTCCATTGAGGCCAAAAATGTTGCACTCTGTCAGCCTTCAATGGTAAAGACTGTCTTGTTTCTTTGTTGCTGCATGTAGATAACTTTTTTCTTGCAAGTGTGCTTTGGGTACTCCACTGCAACTGCTTTAAGGGCTACAAATAGTTTTCCATGGTGAGCTTTTCTTTAACAATGGGTTTTGTGCCCATGTCAGACTCGTCCCTCTAACTGAGTACTGGCAATGTAAATAGTTTCATTTTCACTTTGCTGCTGGGTGTATTAGCTCTGTATGTAATAGCTTTTTAAATTTGAAATGATCATGGTGTACAACCAGCACAGCTAGCAATTGTTTCTTTTTCTATAAATCTTACTGTCTTGCTCTGTCGTTCCTCCTCTAAACCACCCAAGCATGATGAGTGTCTGGTCCTCTGTTTCATTCAGCTGTGCCAGGGCTCGATTGCTTGTTAATAATTCAATTGAGCTCAGGCACATTCTGCATGTCAAGTGATTTGGCAGGGAAGGTAATTAACCAACAGTGCCCAAATATATATATTCTAAATAATAACACATAACCCAAAATAAACAAAATACGCACAGGGACGGGGTATACCCTAGCATAGACCCCCATAGCTGGAATGCATTTGTAATGTATTAAAACATAAATAGGCCCTACAGTATTTACAGTACATCTATGTATACATACATACATAAATACATACACACACAATAGAACCTGTCATATTTGATTTAATTGGTTCCAGGGGTCTATCAAATATGTAAAAATACTGTATCACACTGTATCACAGACAGAGTCATTGCTTTATTAACGTTGGGGCAAAAATTAACAATGTCAGGTACATCAGTGTGTCAAAGTATGGTACTGGACCTATACTGTACAAATAAAATCAGTGAAAATTATTGCAAAACAAAGCACTCTAATACAGTATTTGGCAATTTACAAACAGAATTCTAAATACAGTTCTTACAGTGCTTTTTCAGTCTAGGCCAAGTAATCTGTTTTAGTTTTAGTTTTTTTTTTTTTTTTTTTTTTTTTTTTTAATAAGAAAGTATGCACACAATTACAAACTGGCTTTGGTGGTCTGTGAAAAAAATTGTTTCAGCTTTTTAACAAAACAGTAATTATATTGCAGCAAGACAGTGGCGGTGAGTAAAGCAGAGACAACATGAGCTTTATTGAAGAAGGCAAAATAATGCAAGTGCAATAACAGGAACAATGGTATTTTTATATGGCCCAAGCATACAACCACTCTCCCTCTAAAAAGAGGTGACTTTATAGTGCTGGGATCCCAAATCCTAAAACAATAACACCACCCCCAAAATAGCCATTCAGAGTATAGACAAATAGCAACATTTTATAACATGAAACAGAACTGAAAGCGTCAGTCCCACACACACAGTCCCAATCAGAATATCATTGTTTTGCAGCTGTCCTTAAATAAGAGCCCCTGACTTTTACAGCAGTCTTAATTCAGAACGCCTCTCCACTACAATGCCCCCTCCTTAGTTCTTTTCACCCCCAAAAAGAAAAACTCAGTTAGCATAGTCGTGAATGGCTGTGTTGCTGCGGGGGCTTCCCTTGCTAGTCTGGTATACAGTCCATGTTCAAAATGTGGAGGGTCAGTCAGGATGGGATGTCTCACTGGGCCAGGACAGCAACAGGCTGGCCAGGAGATCATGGTCACTGTGGCTATGAGCTGGTGGAGTTGTCTCACGGTGCAGATGGCACACTCTGTCACTCGTCGGTGGGCTGCTCCTGGTTACGATTCTCCCTGTAGGGAGCAAGGCGGTCACGGAGCAACACCAAGCGGTGGCATCTGCAACCGGTCTACCACCTCGCCAAGCCACTTCAAAATCAAACAGTGTCTCTCAGGGGTTATCTAGCTTGGCACACCAGCCTTTCTTTGCTTGGGCCTGTAGATCCAGACATGCTCGCCAGCTGTCAATACCCAGCCTTGTTGATCCCGAAAACTCATGGATGTAAGGTAGGGGGTAAGAGTCCTTACAGTTCACAGCTCAGTCGCCAATAGTCCACATAGAACCACTAGTACCTGTCCTTCTTGGGCACAAGAACAACAGGTGCAGTCCATGGGTTGTCAGATGGCTCGATGAGCCCCTCCTCCCGCCTCTCCACAAGGACATGTTCCACGGTCCCTTGCCGGGCGAGGAACAGCATCAGTGGTATTAAATGGTGTGCTGCAGCAGATGAGTTCTTCCTGCTCAAAACTGCTTCGTCCACCTCACGATTGATGTCACGGTCAAGGAAGCTCTGTGACGTCACAGGATTCCCCTAGAAACAGGGTGAGTGGTCTGGGTGGATATGGGCACTACAGGCAGCTGTGGCACTGAAAAGCCAGGAGCAGAGCTAACAGTTGTAGTGTGTGGTCTTGTAAGACTGGCTGGCTTCCCTGAGGATGTCAATGCAAATGTAGGGTGTACTGGGAAGCTGTGACTTCATTTTTGTTAGCCCAATATATTTTTAAAAATTTAAGCCGAGAATGCAGGGATTTTACACAGCTTCTACCTACACATTGTGGTTAGTAATAAGGGCTTCTATCTCCATGTCCATCAAGCCCTTACCTTCCAATGGAGCGAGCTCCCTAGTCACTGTCTTTAATTGTGCAGCAGTGGGCTCCTCAACCCCCTCCAACCTGCTAAAGAATATTCTGCTTCACCAGGGTAATACTATAGTCAATGTCCACAAGAGCCATGCAGGAGACTCCTTCAATCTGGATGGCGATCTGCACAAAGGCTCCAGTGCCCATCCAGCTGAAAACTGTTGTGGTCTGAAATGGGGGCACTGTCTTTACACAAACGTTCCTCCTGGCACACCTCTTCCCAATCCCGAGCTATCCACAGTGCGACCTGCAGGGCTTATGCAGATGTAAATGTCTCTGAAGCTCGCTACAGCTGAAAGCTTTAATAAACTGCAGTTGGGTTTGCTCCTCCTGCTCCCAGGCAGATGATCGAGCAAGAAGCCCTGCCATCTTGACCAGGCTGTCTCCCTAGTCTCTTGTATGGTATTGGAGTCGCAGCTTCAGCCCTTCCGCATCCTCCATGCTTCCAAAGTGGCATTTGAGTGTTTCGGTTAGTTGTGTGAAATCGCCGGTAGGTTCAGCAGCACAAGCTATGCATTCCCTCAGAGCACTGCTGTGAGCCGAACAGCTTTCTGTTTGGTGCTCCAGCCTCCTCAGTTCTCCAACTGTCTCGAAATGTATGCATTAAGCTTCCCAGCTAACAGATCTGTCAAAGCTGGGAATCTTGGCAGCTTTAACCCAGGGAAGGGTTTATTTATTTGGGCCAGCATTGATATCTGCCTCCTGGGGGCTCTCAGTAGCAGAAGCCACTCTCAGACCACTCTCTACCAGCTTCCCTTGTTCAAGCACCACTACTGGGGTGAAGACCGAACTCCCATGAGGCTAGGAGTCTCTCGCTCTGATCATCACACTTTAAATATCCTGCAAAGATGTGAGGGCTTTCTGTGCTATAAACTTGCATATATGAGTAACAATTAAATCTTAGCTGTGTTTTCTTACATACAACAGTGCTAGAGTGTATCCTACTGGGTAAAGTTTTGTGGTTAGTTTTTGCAAGGTTGTTCTACTTTGATACAGGTAGGACTTCTACCCTGAAGCGAAGAGAAAGGGAGGTGGTTCTTAGAAATAAAAAATACATTGCAATTGAGAATAATCATGACAGAGTGTCAGCAAGTAATGTGTAGGCCTGTAATTATTGGCTGCCATGCCCCAGGCAACTCCCAGGTGTTTTTAATGTAATCAAGACTGGGCATGCACAAACATACAGAAACATTGTTCTGGAAAATTCCAAAACCCTAACCACAAGAAAATATTACTGTGCATCAGGACTGAAAAAGAAAGATAGTTTATGTTCTGTTTATATGAAAACAATACCATCAATTAAGTCCTTTGATCTTTATTCACAGGTTATTGCTTCACAGGGAAAGTATTAATAATGTAAGGTAAAGTGTTTGCTATGTTTTAGAAATAGGAAGATTGTTTACTCATTCTTGGAGTGCTATACTTCCAATCAACCAATCCTAGCCAGGCAGGCAGTTAAGGACACAACACCAATTAGCATAGCTACATACAATTGTACGAAATGTTTCGAAATAATTGTTCTTTGAACATTGTCTTCCAGTAAGTAGACAGGAATTTGGTTTTACATCTCACCTAAAGAATAATCCTTTTAACAGTGTTCCATAGTAAACCACCAAACTCGACTCACACAACCCCAACTCCACACAAGTAAGTGTGAAGTTTCAAGCAAGACTTCCAAACCTGTTATTTTATCTCAGGTGATAATAGAGTTGAATGTGGTTGAAGAAGTTTCTGGGTTACATGCTGATGACACTCACTATCAGGTTTTGTAAAAACGTTTTGTGAAGATTAAGGTGTCCACCTCCAGACAATAATATTCAAGGCCATTGTTAAATTTGACCTGTTAAAACAAAAATATTAATTAAAAAAAAGTTTGTCAACTTGAATGCAAGTTGTACTGTGATACTAGCTTTAAGAGGTTTGCACCGGCATGTCCACAGGAGAAATAGAGATACCACAGGTTTCATGGTACTAAAACTTATAACAACAAAAATATATATGTTTGCCATTTTTGCATGTGATACTAGTAGCATTAAGTTCTCTAGTTACCAATTGCTCTCAGATAAAAGCTGGGTTACAGTAACAGAGAGAAACATGGCTTACCTGAGACAGATATGGGCTGTCACCGATGAGAGGCAGTCAAATAAGAACATAAGAACATAAGAAAGTTTACAAACGAGAGGAGGCCATTCGGCCCATCTTGCTCGTTTGGTTGTTAGTAGCTTATTGATCCCAGAATCTCATCAAGCAGCTTTTTCAAGGATCCCAGGGTGTCAGCTTCAACAACATTACTGGGGAGTTGATTCCAGACCCTCACAATTCTCTGTGTAAAAAAGTGCCTCCTATTTTCTGTTCTGAATGCCCCTTTGTCTAATCTCCATTTGTGACCCCTGGTCCTTGTTTCTTTTTTCAGGCTGAAAAAGTCCCTTGGGTTGACACTGTCAATACCTTTTAGAATTCTGAATGCTTGAATTAGGTCGCCACGTAGTCTTCTTTGTTCAAGACTGAACAGATTCAATTCTTTTAGCCTGTCTGCATATGACATGCCTTTTAAGCCTGGAATAATTCTGGTCGCTCTTCTTTGCACTCTTTCTAGAGCAGCAATATCTTTTTTATAGCGAGGTGACCAGAACTGCACACAATATTCAAGATGAGGTCTTACTAGTGCATTGTACAGTTTTAACATTACTTCCCTTGATTTAAATTCAACACTTTTCACAATGTATCCGAGCATCTTGTTAGCCTTTTTTATACCTTCCCCACATTGTCTAGATGAAGACATTTCTGAGTCAACAAAAACTCCTAGGTCTTTTTCATAGATTCCTTCTCCAATTTCAGTATCTCCCATATGATATTTATAATGTACATTTTTATTTCCTGCGTGCAGTACTTTACACTTTTCTCTATTAAATGTCATTTGCCATGTGTCTGCCCAGTTCTGAATCTTGTCTAGATCATTTTGAATGACCTTTGCTGCTACAACAGTGTTTGCCACTCCTCCTACTTTTGTGTCGTCTGCAAATTTAACAAGTTTGCTTACTATACCAGAATCTAAATCATTAATGTAGATTAGGAATAGCAGAGGACCTAATACTGATCCCTGTGGTACACCACTGGTTACCACACTCCATTCTGAGGTTTCTCCTCTAATCAGTACTTTCTGTTTTCTACATGTTAACCACTCCATAATCCATGTACATATGTTTCCTTGAATCCCAACTGCGTTCAGTTTGAGAATTAATCTTTTGTGCGGGACTTTGCTTTCTGGAAATCTAAATAAACCATGTCATATGCTTTGCAATTATCCATTATCGATGTTGCATCCTCAAAAAAATCAAGCAAGTTAGTTAGACACGATCTCCCTTTCCTAAAACCATGTTGACTGTCTCCCAGGACCCTGTTACCATATAGGTAATTTTCCATTTTGGATCTTATTATAGTTTCCATAAGTTTGCATATAATAGAAGTCAGGCTTACTGGTCTGTAGTTACCTGGTTCAGTTTTGTTTCCCTTTTTGTGGATCGGTATTACGTTTGCAATTTTCCAGTCTGTTGGTACCACCCCTGTGTCAAGAGACTGCTGCATGGTCTTGGTTAGCGGTTTGTAAATTACTTCTTTCATTTCTTTGAGTACTACTGGGAGGATCTCATCTGGCCCAGGGGATTTGTTTATTTTAAGAGCTCCTAGTCCCTTTAACACCTCTGCCTCAGTTATGCTAAAGTTATTTAAAACTGGATAGGAACTGGATGACATGTGGGGCATGTTGTCAGTATCTTCCTTTGTAAAAACATGTGAAAAGTAATAATTTAATATATTTGCTATTTTTTTTCTTCATCTACGATTTTGCCATTTGGGGGACTTCGTGTCCCAAAGCAAAAAGGTTAGCTGGCAGTATCCTCTGGTAGAGTACCTTCTGTTGATCCATGGTTAGCTCAAACGTTTAACTGACCAAAGCTGGCAAGGCCTCCAGAACATATGAAGTTCAGGGTACACCTCTGGTGACATTATCAGGGGATAACAGGTTCCCCTTTAAAGAAAGAAAAATAATATTTAGCATGTATACTCTATGCAGCACTACGATTTCCATTACATGAGAGTAGATGTTGAACTTCATGTTGATTTGAACTCGGCTCTCACCAAGATAAGCACCAACTAAGACATAGCTTTGCATTAAACTAATGTGATCCATCTGCATCTCTATCCATTTGCGTTGTTTTCCATCTGATGATGTAGATATCCTTCTGTCTGGTGTTGATTGCTGAAGTGTAATGCTGTCTCCAGGGATCAGCTCATTTTGCCTCCCCAGCACATCAGCACACACAACGGCTGCGATGCTGGCTCCGGGGATCAACCCAGTGCGGTCTCCCCAGCACATCAGCATGACAACCGTCTGGATTGAACTAAGTAGGGTACATCTCTGGGGTCTTCAAGTGGACACCTTCCATCCTTGGTGTTTCGTTGACTAGCCCACGACACCTAAAGAGAGCTCAACAGTGATTCTGGCGTCCCAGCATCACCCCCCCCTCCATCCCCCACTCAGCTCAGCCCAGCTTACTTACCTGTACATGAGCGTTGCTTTCTTTCTTTTGTGTTTCAGATCCCCATCCAGAATCTTTCCGTCTTAACCACAGCCAGTTGCTGCTCCTTTCTGCTGTTTCAGATAAGTTCTTCACTGTGCAACGCAACTCTTAGCCACTGAACCTGACATCTCTGAGAAACCAGGTTGTAGAGTGTGCCACAAATCCTCGACAACCCACCTCCACTGGGTAAACTCAGACTCTTCATCCTCGTTGTTCTGCTTCAGCAGCTAGTTGAGCATACCGAAGTTTCTTCCTCTCATATGCCTCATCCACAGCATTTTCCCATGGCACTGTTAACTCTACCAGATAAACAAGGCATGCTGATCTAGACCGCAAGATAATGTCTAGTCGGAGGTTAGTGGTGACAATCTCAGGTGGAAAAATAAGCCGTTGACCAACATCTGCCAGCCTCTTCCAGTCTCTAGCAGCTTCCAGTTGTCCTGGGCGAGGCTTGGTTTTAACACCTTTTCTTGGTGGTTGCTCTCCTGGACAGAGGGATATTGTCTTTTGTGTGTAATGCTTTGGTGGAACTGGTGGCAACTTATTGGTCAAGTTATGCTTGTCTTCCAATTCTAAGGCCAAACATCGCAGCACCTGGTCATGTTGCCAAGTAAACTGTCCTTGGCTAAGACCCACCTTACATCCTGTCAAAATGTGCCTTAATGTTGCAGGTGATGAACACAAAGGACATGAGGGATCCTCACCCACCCAGAGGTTTAGGTTCTGTGGTGATGGGAGAACATCATATGCTGATCCGATGAGGAAACTGATTCTGCTCTGTTCCATTGTCCATAGGTCTTGCCAGCCGATCTTGCATTGTTCCACACTCTCCCATTTCATCCATTCTCCCTGCTTGGCCTGGGAAATGGCACACACCTGATCCTCTCCTCCTGCTTTTGCACCTCATTGACTACCAGCTTTCTCCATTGAGCTGGGGTTGCCTTGTGCCATGTAGAAGGAGCTGAACTGAGACCAAAACCTCCTTTTCCATGCTGAACTTGCCCCATAATATCTTCGATTCGAAGGGCAGCCTTATCATCTTCCATAGCTTTCTTTGCCATCGATTTTCTTCCAGTTTTCAACACAGGTGCTGCCTCCCTTATGCATTTGTTGCGTGAATCTACCAATGTCATTTCCAGTCGGACTTTGGCACACTTAAACTCCTCGGTTAGAGCAGAGACTGGTAGCTGCAGTATTCCTTTACCATAAAGTCCCACTCTGCTGAGGCAATGTGGAACTCCCAACCATTTCCTGATGTATGAACTAATTAAAGCTCCCAGATTCTCTACTGTTGTCAATGAAACCTCATACACAGTCAGTGGCCACAGCAGCCTTGGCTGTAAACCAAACTGAAAGCACCAGAGTTTCAGTTTACCTGGTAAAGCGCTGCTGTCTGTGCTCTTCAACCCTTCCACTGCTTGTTGTCTAACTTCTCCCACGTGAACTGTGTCCTTTAGATCCCCGTCGTACCATCTCCCTAGGCTTTGCACTGGCTTCTTGGACACTGTTGGTATTGCCTCCCCATTAATGTAGAAACTTTTATCTACTACTTTACCTTTAATTATAGAGATGCTCCTTGGTTAATTTGCCCAATAATCAATTAGTGCAGGCTACTGTTGTCATTGTTGTCGTGTTCTAAGCATCCTGGGAAACCTGGATTGCCTGCTTTTTGCACTGAAGTGTCAAAGAAGCAGTTATTTAATAGGTAGGATGACAATCTCTGAGCAATAATGCTGAAGAAAATCTTGCCTTCTACATTTAATAGGGAAATAGGACGAAACTGATTGATGCTTGTAGAATCCTTTTCTTTTGGTATAAAGACTCCACCTGCTCGGCGCCATGCTCTTGGTACATGATTTATAGTTTATAGTCATGTGGGGAACACTGTAGCCCAGTAATGTGGCATCAGCAATCCATTACTCCAATAAACTCAATATAATAGCGATCATCTGCAATGTACAGAGAACTGTATTATATCTAATTTAAAACATTCTGAATGAAATTGTCAACCAAAATGATCACTGTCTCACAACATCACAGACGTCACATCTCTTAAAACATGTGGCATAATGCATGCAACATAATGCAGTAACACTTTACCAGATTAATTGTGTCTTGAACGTGTGCTCCATAGCAATAGCATTGTGAATACACACCCACAAGTGTAAATCCAGTGTTTTGAAAAAATATGATAAAAAATGACAACGTTGTTCATTTTGTATAAAACATGTTTTGTATTGTAACTGCAAAATCTTGTGTAAATACCTTGTTATTACAATGTAATTACAGTATGGTAAAAGACACATTGTAAAGGGTTATGCACATTATTAAAACCATATGAAGAATCGCCTGTTGTAATGGAATTTGACTGAAAGAATCAGAAGATGTTGAATACAGAATGCCAGTCATTTTGTGAAAAATAAAGGAAGCAAAAACTAATTTAAACTATTGTCTTGTAGATGTTGTGCTTCATCAGAAAGTTTATGCCTTACAATAGACCAAATTATTTGCACAGATGTTTATTGGCATGTAACTTTTGTGTCATCAGTGGAGTGTGTATACTATTGAATGAATTACCAAGGCACCAAGAATCGACTAAACAAAATACTACAGAAAAGAGCCTGATTAATTATGTTATTTTACTCAAATCTTATATGCTTTCCTTCTTTCCTCTCCATATAGGTGTGCATGTGTTTAATAAAAAAGGAACGATAAAGCATCACATAAAAAAGTAAAGGAGGTTAACAGATGTGTTTTTCTCAAGAGACATACGTGAATAAAGCAGAATAATGTGTAGTGGTTGAAAATGTAATGAATTGGAAACAGTGAAATAGAGAGTAAGGTTCACGTCCCTGATATACAAGGCAAGATTATTCTGCATGTTCAACGACTCTGAAATGCAAGTTCAGAAAATGTTCAGTCAACTCAGTATTTACTATATGCCTCACTGGAATTATTCCATTGTCCAAAACTTCCCTTTGAATCTCGTTTTTAATTGCGTTTGTTAATTGTACTCCCACATTGATACTCTGTGTATTGTTAGAGCAGGCTGTAATTACTTGTTCATGATTAATTAATTATAGTCATGTGTAGAACGTTATCAAATAAATTAAATATTGGTTCACAAGAAAAGCATTTGATAGATTATGTAGTAATACTATCAGAACTGTATGCAATTATATGACAAACATTCCAACGAGAGTACACTAAATATCATTTGAATTATTGACATTTAATATAAAGTGATTCTGAAATTGTTTTAGTTGTAGTTTCATACATTTTAGCAACAATTAATAATTACTTTCTTGTACTGCATTTTACATTCCAAAGAAATCCATGTGAATTTAGTTGTTTATTCCCTAAATATTTTGAAATCCAGCCAATAGTACATCATAAATGTAGATAGAAACTGCTGCTAATGCACTATGATACATAGAAAATCAATATATTTGTATCTCCTTTCCTGGCTTATGCATTTTAAAAGCAAATTGTGGCCCCTGAGGTCCTCTGAAAAGCAACATATGCCAGGATTACATAGGCCAAATAATAATTTGACAACCACTTGCACTGCATGGCTTCTGCCTGTGGCATTCTCCAGAGCCCTTTTCCAACTCCTCACACAGATCACCCATTAATTATTTAGCTTTACAATATCTCCTTGCTTTAGAAAAGTCTTATGAAAAAGGTGGGTGTTATTGTATATTACATTTTCTGGGTAAAGTTTACTTACACATTTTTCTTCAGAAGTTAAATGTGTTATACCCAGATTCCTGTTGTCAAGTCAATAAAAATTAAAAAAGAAAAAAGTTAATAATGTAGCAATACATATTCTTGTTTATGCCACCAGGTTGGAGTGGACCTTAACATTGTGGAGGTACTCTCAAAAGTGCAGGGAGGATATTAAGGATTTAAAAATGTTAAAATGAGTAGCCAGTGTTGGATTCTCAGTAGAATAAGTTTATTTTAATTTTAGGTAAGGAGGAGCAAAATAGTGGAAAGGGAATATATGAAAGGCAAAAGAGAGACGAGAGAGAGAGGAGAGGGTCGAGGAGGAGTCAAGAGTAGAGAGAGAAGAGGTTACGCAGATATATATATATATATATATAGATATATATATATATATATATATGAGAGAGAGAGAGAGAGGAGAGAGAGAGAGAGAGAGAGACAAACACACACACCTGAAAATGTATATGTAAATGTTGCTGAGCCCAATTCTATTAAGTAAAATTCATCATTATAAAATGAACAGATTATGGGCTTGTGAGAGAGAGTGAATGAATGCTAGTCAACAATCTCATACCCGACGTGTGAGAGCACTGTATAACATGCCTCGTACTGGATGGTCTAGCAGTTCATTCCAGGGTCATTCGGAAGCCAGCCATCCAGGAAAAGGGTACAATAACAATGTTCAAAGTCATTGCCCTAATGCAGTACACAATGTGTCAGTCATGGATTGGAGGAGACATGATTGAACTAGCTGTTGCAGGGGGCGTGACTAAAGGTATAACAGGGGGTGTGACAGTGTAATCTGTTCCTTTGTTATGGTTACTGAAAGGACCTGTTTGGGAAACAGAAGTAATTAATTACCGTGAGTGTTAAGTGTTTTGTTTGTTGCTAACTGTCTGTGCTTGTCATTATAGAAGGGTAATCTCTGGGACACGTATTTAAACCACCAGCAATTAAACCCAGACTACACTTCACCATTGTACATGAATAAACCTGTAAATCACCACTTTCATTAAGAGCACTGACTCTGGACTTGTGACCATGTTTGTGTTTGTCTTGTTTAGTGTATTATTATAACTTCGGCATGAACCCTGTGGTTTGCCTGAGCAATACACATCATTGTGTAGACCCAGGTATTATTATTTGTCAGCAAATAAAGAACTGCTTTTTCACCGTGAAATGTCTTGCGGCCTATCATTCCTGAGTACCGCATCATCAGTTGACCTGCGCACTAAAAACCACTTTGCCACAGGACTCTATTCTTATTAAATGAGTGCAATCGCAAACAAAGTGGTTTAAGTCAATCACATCTGCCACACAGGGAGTGGCTTCTCCAAAAGTGTGGTTCTGATGAAATTAAAAACCCAGCTCAATATCATAGTTAAAATCCCCACCAAATGGAATACTACCTCACATTACTTGTCAATGAGTGCTCTCTGACCTATAACCAACATTACATGCTCGCACGCGCAGGCTTCCCAAGATGGCGATGCCCAAAGTCACCCCAACATGCTGGTAAGATTGCAAACCAAATGTTTTAAAAATATTCACAATACATTCTGAATGCCAAACTTCATCCTTCACCTAACAACCGACAATAGCGTTACAAAGAAAATGTGCACCTATTCAATACAAAGTATTAATTGTAGCCGTGCTAGACTCAAACACAGTTTAATGTTTCCCTGTTTTGTTCTTACAAAGGAGAACGACAACGACAAAGCGCAGTTTCGTCACCTAAGTAAATTATGCATTTGGATTTCGATTTCCACAGTGTCTTTTGTCCTTTTATATGTTTATATATTTTAAGACAATAAAAAAAAATCATAGTGATGGTGTGTATCTCAGATCATACCATCACAATCACCAAAATGTTGTAATTTTAAAACGTATCCACATCGACAGCACATAAAAATAGTTTGGAAGCTGTGACAAGCGCTTGGAAACAGTGACAGGTGACATTGATTGGCTGATAAACTAGCGTTTTTGTTTCTTTGATCAAGGCCACAGTGTGAAAGTGCTACCATCACATACCACAAAACAAATGGGAAAGTAACGATTTCACAAAAATGTTGTCATCCCAAGTAATCAGACATTAGCGAATATAGTTTGTCGCCACCTTCCTTTTTGAGCATTCATGTTACTACACCATGTACAAAAAACGTGTGTATTTCCATATATTATTAGAATGACATCTTTCAGGACCTGCAACATAGGGAGTACAATCAAGGTCTTAATTGTTTTTCTCTGACCTTTCAGATAGGGGTAACAGAACAACGCTTCACTTTGAACCTGCGACTAAACTGCGAAATCCTTTTGTAAAATAATAATATTAATAATAAGCTTACCTTATTTCATTCTTCAGTAGCCACAGTATGTCTATCCATGGTCATTGTCATGGTCTTCTGATGTTTAAAAGAAACTATGATGGTGAGTTATTGGAAATACTAGACTTGGACTTTGCATTTGTGCCCTGTCTTTTGCCACTACATTAAGTGCTAATTTATATTTTGGAATCTCTCCATGGCGGAACTAAAGCTCGCAGTGAAATCCCGCCACACTTATTACTTTACAAATAGCATGTATTCGCTCTAGTGACGTGTACAGTGATAGAAGGGAGCAAATGTTTGAGTTTTCGTTTTGCAAATAAATTAAATTCTGCGAGACAGAGCAAATTCCGTGATTTTTTCCGCGATCACAGAATCACGGGATCCTGGAGCCAAGCATGTTTTTTGTTACAATACCATCCATTACAACGATGACATTTTAGCATTATGGAGATTATTTTATTTTAAGAATAGAACTAAAATTGGAATTGAGGGAAAAGTTAGTAAGATGGGGTACACAATATATAAGCTGTCGTGATAAATTGAATGTTATTCATATATGAGTGAACACTGTTTTTTAGGTTATTCTGTAGAAGTTGTTGCTGTTGCCATGGGACTCCTTCCTTTTACTGAAAGCAGTTTGAGAAAATCTCAACAGACCTTGATACAATTACTGTGGCTTTCCTTCTCCATCTACAGCACTTCTGGCCATGCTGCTACAAACCGGAGGGAATTCAGCAAACTATCTGGTAGAAGATTTGGTCAGTCAGGCATCAAAATTCGTCCTCTTTTCACACACTCAGTTGAACTGATGCATCAGGAGAATTGTAGTGTGCGTTCTCACACAGTTCTCTCACCGGGTAATGGGGATCCTTTGCTCAGGGAAGAAGAAATGGCCCCAAACACGGTCTCGTCTACAGCAGGCTCTTTGCAGCAGAGTGCGTTAGCTTGATGCTTTTGTCTAGCTCTGAGTACAAAAGTTAGAATGGCAGTTGACATATCTTTGTTTAGATTCCATGATCTGACTTAGACATACCCCACCCCCCCCCCCCCCCGCTCCACCCCCGAAACTGAGGAAATTATTTTTCATTTTTCTCTTCAAGGATTTAGGCCACCATATTGATGCTTGTTCTCAACATGAGCATTCTTGAAATGAAAACATACAAATGTGTGAATCCTCCATGAAGAACTTCCATCACAGCAGAAGCAGTTGAAGGGCATGTTTTTCTTTTTTTTTGCTTTCTCTACCATGGTCAGCACTTTATTTATTTTACCTGCAAGCTTGTGGCGCTTTTCCGCATTACAGAATTCAAAGTATATTACTGCCTTTCCTCTGTCTTATTAATCAGAATCTAAATTCAAAAAGGTTATTTTATTTTTTTTTTTTTAACAAAGTATTAGAATACAAAACAGGTCATTTAAAAAAAAGAACAATGAGAAAGACTATTACAGTACTAGCTTATTAACTGAAATAACCAAATTAATTCAAACATTTTAGAATGTCCTGCGATTTTAATGCACGTATCTACCACACCAAGAGACTGATCAAAATATAACATAAACACTTATTACAGAACTAGCAGAACCTATAGAGGAAAAGGCCCTTTTTATTATTTCATTGCTGTAGATTGAGAGGGTGCAATACATGTGTTGTCTCAATACCAGTGTTGCATATCTAGGCATGACCGTGTGTTAGCTTTGTGGTCATAAATGACAAAATAGTGGGAAAACAAACGTAATATGGTTCTATGTTTTCAGTTCTCAGAATCATATGAAATCACAATGCTCTGTTCTGGGAGACAAGTCTGTAAAATAAATCTTGTTATTCAAACCACATGACAATTTCAAAAGAACATTCCTGGTCTTTGATCCTGTACCAGTTTTTTTTTTTTGTTTGTTTACTTGTTTATTTATTTGTTTATGCATATTTTTTCCTGGATTAATTAATTATTATGGTGTTCCGTAATGTTCAAGGCAACAGTACTGTGCTGCAAATGAGTAGCACTGTTTAAAATACAGTGCAGCATAGATATTGTCCAAAGCCATAATAGAAAAAAAAATATGTTTTTAAATACAGCATGTTTACACAGTACCACCATGCTCCTATACTGAAGGCCATGTTCCTAATGGTTGGAAGCCATTACAAACATGTCCACTTATACACATGACAAACCAGTCACAAACCTTCTCCGATATCCCACCGCATACTTACATATCTATTCATACTAGCAGGAAGAAGACGTTAGTACTTTTTAATGAATTTGCTATGTACATATATTTCATGAGGGAGCATAGGCTTGGTCAGTAGGGATTGAAACTGGTTCTTTTCACCAGAAATATCAGTCTTACTGTTTGAGCAAAAGCAAAAATGATTCGGGTCATCAGATAATATCTTCAAGTGAATAACAAATGTGTTGCTCACGGTTAGTTCCTTGTTCGACCTATGTTATCGATCGAGTTTTAAAGGAGGCGTCTCATTCGTATTTATTTTACCTACTGTACATTGTTCTCCCCAGGGGCTATACTTATAAATTACTTAAATTGTTTGTATGCACAGAGTTTAGAATGATCGTACGCACAATTAAATTCTGATTAATCAATCTTGCATAAGGGGCATGTTTCTAAGTAATACGTGTTAGTAAATCTCAATGTCATTAAAATTGTTTCACATTTAAATTTGCATTTAAAATGCCCCTGTATAGCCATATATGGCAAATGTAGCTGTCTGTCATGGCTCTGTTTCCTCTGCTATTGCCCATACTGCTGTTTTGAAGAATAAATGAATCGTGGGTTCCGCCTGGTCACAGTATTTAATAGATGGAGTCAGGCATCATATAATTGATTCAATGTCGGTGCTTTAATTGCTATTTGGAGGCAGTCTATCACACCAACGGTATTGGGAAACCCAATAATTAAATGAAAATCCCTTTTTATTTCAATCTGCTATCTGTCAGTATTAGGGAACTGAATGTACTGTGGACAAAGGGCAATGATGGAGTCCAAAACCACTGGCATCAGTGCACTAAAAGAGGCTTGTGAAATGTCACTTATGTCTCCGATCTGTCTTTGAAAGGTACAGTGGCCAAAAAGCCAAGAGTAGACAGGACTTGTATATGTGCAGGAATGGGATGAGTGCGCTTGGTCGGTCTATGTAGCCAAGGTCCCAGCATATCACACAATTCCAATAGGACTTCCTTGGAAAAGTGGTATTTTGCAAACAGTGTTTCAGTGCTTTGTGCATAAAAATCATAGTGAAATTATAACGATCCCTAAACACGCTCTCTAGACGAAAAGCAATGCAATGTCTTCAAAAGGGCAAGATTAGCCATTTTCAAATGGTTTACAATTATTCTGTGAATGTATAGTGAACATGTAAACATGTTCACTAGGCTGCACGTCTATTTCTACTTATTATTTTTCAATTCATAATGCACGACAGAGAGGACTAACAACAACAACATTGTTTTGTATTTAGTTTGTAATAATCAAGTTTGGTGATAATCAATATTGACACTGCTGTGTGGATAATAATTTATAATAATAGGCTAATTATACCTACAAGTCAAATGTCAGCCATACACACAATTGTTTTTCATTATGCAGTGATGGTGTATCTTTATCCTGAATAGTAAGGGTTAGATTTTCTTCTTGCAGTACCATCATTCTAATACAAGGAAACAATCGTACGCACGGTATAGAATGTGCGTGAGTCTACAAACATTTCCATGCAGATTTGTATGTTGATAAATCTCATGCTTTCTCTCAGAATGAAACTTGTGAGTACATGCGATTGATAAATATAGTCCCTGTTAAACGTGGTTTCCTCCGTTGTCGTGCCAGTAATCATGTTTAACATGCCATTATTTCATCGGGTAATGCGTAAACGACATTTACCATCAAAAAACACCACTCATTGTGACATTAGAATAACATGCCCTGAGAGACCAAATTTCTCATTAGCATATTATATGTCTGATTCATAAATCTGTATTGTGCCGTTAATTGACCCTTACCGGCATCATAATTAACACATGCCTCAGACCAGGCGGGGAATGATATATGTCTTAACAGTATAATTTCCTGGCATAATTTCTGCATTTAGGAACATGTATTTAGGCTAGGGCTGCTCTGATTCATTTATTAACTAACTAAAAAGTTGATCACAGATTTTTTTTTTTTTTTTGCAATTTAATCATGCAGAATTTTATTATTATATTGGAGGTTCTTAAATGCTTAACATTCTGAGGGCATGATGAAGGCACCAATTACTCAAATAGAGGCAATTATGTGGAATTACTTTCTCTGATTTCTGACTATGACAGCAGGTTAAGCAATCGCTTGTCAATAGCCACAGTATTCTCGGGTACACCTAACAAGATTCAGAACACAAAAAAAGCAGAAGTAGAGGAAGCCAAGTATGTAGTTTTAATGGTAAATTAAGACGACAGAAACACAGCTCCGCTGTCTTGCATTTTCAGGTATGTGACTGACAGTGGCCCAAAAGAACAGTTCTGTGAAAATGTGTTACATTTACAAAACTAAAAATAATAATAAAAATGCTTTTAAAAATAACAATTCCCATTGAGTTTATTTTTATTTATTTATTTAGATTCTATTGGATTTGTTGGTACTACTATCCAGGACAGCCGCTATAAGATCATTACCTTTATTAGAAACAACACTACCATGGTGGCTTATATAAACCACCGTTATAACATGTTATAAACCACCAGGGTGGCCTCAGGTCTCTCAGTCTCCATCGCATAGCCCGCAAACTTTTACTGTGGGCACACAAGAACCTCCTCTCACTGCTGGCAGTACACATGCCTGGGGTGATAAACTGGGCAACCGACCTCTTCTCAAGGGGAGTTCCAAGCGCCTCAGAGTGGATGCTTCATCCCGAGGTGATAAGCCTCATCTGAGAGAGGTTTGGGTAGAGCAAAGATAGGAGATAGATATCTTTGCCTCCCAAGACTTGACCCACTGGCCCCTTTGGTTATCCATAACAGGAGCCGGGGATCCACTGGCAGTAGATGCCTTGGCACACCAGTGGCGAAGGCAAGTGTTATATGCCTTCCCACCCCTCGCCATGATCCCACTGTGTCTAGAGAAAATCAGTCAGAAGTTGTTCTTAGCAGACCTGTATTGGCCAAGAAGGTTTTCAGCCCTGATGCAGCTCCTGAGTGACCAGTCGTGGAGACTGCCCAAACAATGCAACCTGCTCAGTCAGGCACGGGGGACCTTATGGCATCCCTACCCAAGTGGGGCATCTTTCAGACGTGGTGCCTCCCACAGGGTTTTGACCCCAAGACCTGTCCCATGGCAGTTATACTGCAATTTTTCCAGGACCTGTTTTATGGGGGGTAATCTCCCTCTACATTAAAGGTGTAGCTGGCAGCTATTCAGCTTGCCATGTCAAGATTGCCTTGGTCTCCTCAGGAGCTCACTTTCTGGGAGGGCAATTTTTAATAGGAGCTCGGCGGCTTCAGTTGCCTATGAAGGATATTGTTCCTCACTGGAGGCTTAACCCTTTCAAGACCAAGCATTTTTCATTGGGATGCTCCCTGTAGCAGGGCTGGGGCCATGCACATGAGGGGGCTTCTGTGATTGTTTATTGTAACTATGAGTGTTAGTATAAATAAATAGTAGCAGGATTGATTTTTAATGGGGAACACTGTGTGTGTAGCTGCCTGCCTGCTGTGTTTAGTTGCGAGAACAAAGCAGCATGTGTGTGATTACCATCTGTGAGCTTTTAATCAACAGGTGGGCGTGGTGCAGAAGAGTGCCAGGAATAAAAGGATTCCAATTATACAGATTGGGGCTGCTGTAAGCCATAGGGGTCAGGGTGCTTCTCCTGCCATCGGTCCGTCTGTGCTGCTGAAACTACTGGGTTCAGGAAACTAAGTGATCCACTCTAATGGAAATCGAGCATATATCCAACGTTGGAGTTGGGTGAACTGCCCGAGAAACAGGGAGTTAGTTTTGGGATATTAGATCCGCCCAGTATAGCAGACAGGTGTGGAAGCGGGACCTCCATTTTGTTAGTGGAGTAGTGCACGCCATTTTCATAGAAACTTTATTTTGATAATTTTTTGGGCAGTGTTTATTTCTGCTTTTTTCACTCTAGCCATATATTCCCCCCCCCGTGATCTACCATTGTTTCTAAGTAAACTTGCGCGCCTATGAGTCATGTCAATCGCAACCTTCTGTCTCCCTCTCCTGTTAATCTAGCAGCGTCAACATCATCCAGAGAATTCATTCATGGCTATTACTCCTCACACTCCCCAGGACCAGGCATTTTTGGCTATATTTGGCTCTATAAAAATTCACTAAAAAATCTCTTTTTTTTTTTTACAGTGGCATCTTGGAAATGGTGTCCTTTTTTCAGAACACTCCCGGGAACATTACAAAGTACTTAAACCATACAAACTTTTTTTTTTTTCAACACTATATTTTAAAATGTATTTCTTTATTTTTTTAATGTCAAGTATTTATTATGTATTCTGCTTAGAGAAACATGTATAAAAACGTGATATTCTATGACCCAAGGGACCTTCCAATACTTCATGAAAGTTTTGTTGAAAAATATTGATGTTTTGGCAAATTATAAGACATTGTTTCACCTGAGTGATTGCAATGACATAATACATGTTTATTCTCAGGGTCTTTATAAGTAATAATGGACACTACTCTCAGTTTATTTTCTCAAGAGAAATATTTATGAATAAAATAATACTTATACATTCCATTATTATCACTAATAAGGAAAAAAAAACTACCTGATTATTTTAATTCATGAAATGGTATCTGCTTATATCCACTTGTTTCTTGATATTTGTAAATGATGTAAAAACACACATATATATATATATATATATATATATATATATATATATATATATATATATATATATATATATATATATATAATATATATATATATACACACACACACACAACACAGTGCCTATAGAAAGTCTCTACAACCCTTGAACTTTTTTCACATTTTCTTGTGTCAGTGCCTCAGAGTTTCATGAATTTAAATGAGGATTTTTTTTTTTTTTTTTCCCCCACTTATCTACACACCATACTCCACACTGTTAAGGGGGAAAAAACAATTATTCAGAAAAAAATTCTATTAAAAATACTAAACTGAAAGATCATAATTGGATAAGTCTCCACCCCCCTGAGTTAATACTTGGTGGAAGCACCTTTGGCAGCAATTACAGCTGTGAATCTGGTGGAATAGGTGTCTATCCACTTTGCACACCTAGATTTTGCAGCATTTGAACATTCTTTACAAAACTGTTCAAGCTCTGTCAAGTTCCTTGGGGAGCATTGATGGACAGCAATCTTCAAGTCATGCCACAAATTTTTGATTGGATTAAGAGCGAGGCTCTGACTGGGCCACTGAAGGACATTTACCTTTTTGTTCCTTAGTCACTGCAGTGTAGCTTTGTCTGTGTGCTTTGGGTCATTGTCATGCTGAAAGGTGAACTTCCGTCCCAGTTTCATCTTTCTTGCAGAAGGCAGCAGGTTTTCCTCAAGGACTTCAATGTACTTTGCTCCATTCATTTTCCATTCTATCATGACAAGTGGCCCAGTCTCTGCTGATGAGAAACATACCCATAACATGGTGCTGCCACCACCATGCTTCACAGTAGGGATAGTGTTCTTTGGTTGATGCGCTGTGTTGGGTTTGCGCCAAACATAACGCTTTGCATTTGGGCCTAAAAGTTCTATTTTAGTTTCGACAGACCACAGAACTTTTTGCCACATGGCTACAGAATCTCCTGAGTGTTTTTTTTTTGCATATTTCAAATGGGATTGAAGGTGGGCTTTCTTGCGTAATGGCTTCCTTCTTGCCACCCTACCATACATGCCAGATTTGTGGAGTGCTTGGGATATTGTTGTCACATGCATTCTTTGATCAGTCTTGTTCATAAAAGCCTTAAGCCATAATTTTTTTTAGCCCTAGCTACTTGTTACTGGGGTTCTAATGATAATGCACAAGGTAGCCGTTCTGCAATATTGCCTTGTGATGACTTGGTTATATTCGCCCATTAGGTAATGGTTACATTTCATACTTGATTATCATAACCCTGGTTTCCTCAAATAGAAACGTAACCATTAACCTGCAAGGTTGCTGTGTCCATGATTGCAGCAGGCTTGAAGGAAAAATGATGCTGAGATCTGTGCCTGCAGTCCTTATAGGCCCTCAGGGGCGGGCATGAGTGCATCACAGAGACACTGCAAGTAGATTTGATATATTTATTCAGGTTTTGGGGTCTTTAGGAGGTAAATACCCATTAGGTAATGATAATAACCTTTTCAACCCAGGTTACCTGGTGCATGGCAACCAGGTATTATATTTTATTGCTTTGATTTTGGTGGTATTGACAATAAAACATATTTTGTTTCCCATAGTTTTTTTTTGTTTGTTTTTTTTTAAACATACCGAACAGTAATTATTTTCACATTTAAGTTGAGATGTTTGTTAAATCCATTATTACAAGTATACACACACATAAAACACACGTAATGGCATAAACACGCAAATAATACGTGATTTGCGGGGGCTATGTCTCTGTGCACTTTAGCCCTTGATGCATATCTGGTTCTGGGGCATTTCTGAATGAAACTGCTAAAATTGGGAGGGAATTTTGCAAATTAAATTATTAAATATTCTGTCTAATTTATTAAAGCTGCCAGTAATTGCAGACCTTGTATTTGCGTGATTATTTTAAGAACTCTGAAAAGCAGGTGTTAATTTGCCTCAGTCAGACAGTAGGTTATATAAAAGGCAAAGAGATGTGGGAGAGTTGTCTGCACCAAGAAGTAGACATTTTTTTCAAGGACAAAAGAAACATTTAATAACATTTTGCAAAGTGCTAATTGTTTAACCCTTCAGATCAAGTAAGTTTGTAAATTAAGGTTCATAATAAAATATTGTTTAGCAAACTCCAATTTTCAATAAGAAGAAATAAGAAGTTGAACTAATATGCAAAGCACAGTAACTGAATGATGCATCGTAATGTCTAAGCAACCTACTACAAACTCTGAAGTGGTACATTTGTTTATTAAGAAGCCACCACACATTCCGTATTTTATTCCTTTGTCTTGGTGATGTATTTAAAGCTTGTAACACATCTTAATGTGTTAATAGTACTGCTTGTACCAAAATCTCCAATTCCATTTTGCTGAATTTCAGTTTTCTCTTCTGAGCATCCTCATTGCCATTCATTTTCTTTTGAAATGTCTGGCCTACACACACAGGGTTGACCCAAACCACTGTTTATTGTAAGAGGTGTGTAATTCTCCACCGCTAATTGCAGTGAGGAGAATCTAAATTGTTTGATTGTGGCATTGCCTGTTTCAACTAATTAGTCTTATAAAATATGTCGTTATTTTGACCCTGAGTGCTGCCGTACTGAACACGCACATTACCTGGCTTTTTACAGTCGGTTTTACTCCTTAATAAATTTGGACCAGAGGGTTTGAAACGTTGCTCAGGTGTCCAGGTTTTATTTATTGCAGTGTTGGTGGCCGCTACTATGGTACCAGCAATGGTAGCGTTAGAACTGGAGGATATATACTTGGCAGTACGTGAATAACAAAAAGGAAAAACAAAACACAGTCCAAAAACAGCTAAGCAATAAAAAGTGGCCAAGCTCGGGCCGTGCACTACTCCTGCTACACAGGCAGGTCCCACACCAGAAGTCTTCTTCCTAACATGAACTAAATAAAGTCCACGTTCCTGGTTAACCACGCAGAGATCGTGCTGAAGCTCACCCTGGTTCCACACACAGTTGTGAGGGTTTTCCTTCTTCACCTCCAGGTTGTGCATACAAACCGCCAAACACAAGAACATTACAGAACAAAGAAGAACAAAGAAACTGGCTTTTTAGCCTCGTTTTAAAGGCAGATGAGCAGGGTTAATTGATTGCCAATTGTTCAATTCCCCCAGACCACCTGCTGCACATTCCTTTTAATTAGACAAGCAGGTAGGCCTAACCTCCCAGCCCTGCCATCCAATTAAACAAATCATTTTCACAACCCAAACCAAAACCCTGTTTTATTTAGAAGCTCCAAAACCAAGCTATTTACAGGGGCAGACCTCAGCCCTGCCACATTAGGGTTAAAATATTTTCTTTGAAGCTGATTTCTGCAGCCATGAGTTGTCATGATGTCACCAAAATGACTTCTGAATACTCTGACTGTCTTAGCTACTAACATCATAAACTAGTTTTGCAATGGTGGTTGTGTAAATATGAAAATTAGACCTTGTTGTCAGGAATGTTGTAATGTAATGATATTTGTGATTCACAGTATTGACTATTCAATTGAATAATTACCTATGACTTGTGATCACTCATACCTAGGCAGCACAGAAATTGTGAAGAAATGGGCAATTCGATCCCGGTTGTGTTTCAACTATGAAGCTCCAACCTGTAGTGTAATGGCTCTTCAGGTCTGGAGCTTTCAAGTGTAAATGGGAAAGCCTAAACTACCTGCACCACCCCCTGACAAAAAAACAAAACAAAAAACTTAAAAAAAAAAAAAAAAAAAAACACCTATATACAACATCACACATAAACCACAATCTTTGCCAAGGCTAATTACAAAGACTGACACCCTATTTCTAGAAATGATATTCTGATATATTAGTATTACCAAAAAGTTGCTATCGATCTTACTACACTCTTTGTGTACAATATAATAAACAAACAAGAAGTGCTGGTGAGCCCGCATTGGCACAAATCTTCAAGCAATTCGGCCAAGGGGTATTTTATAACTATACTCAATTTATATAGCTATAATGCACATCAGGAAATGACTTATTTTGTTAACAGAACACTATGAAAGCTCTCTGGCTGCTTTCCCTCAGCCTTCAAAACTGCTTGCATCATCCCCTTTCTTAAGAAACCTTCTCTTGACCCTTCCTCCACCCAGAATTATCACCCTCTGTCCTCCTGTTCCTCTCTAAAACACTCAAGTGAGCTGTCCACCTCCAGCTCACATCCTTCATCTCTGAGCACTCTCTGCTTGACCCTCTTCAATCCAGGTTTCGTCCTGCACATTCCATGGAAACGCATCTCCTCTCTGTAACTGACTTTCCTCTCTGCTCAGGGTGCCTCCATCTTCATCTCCACGTTCTAATTCTCTATGACCTCTCTTCTGCCTTTGGCACTGTCAGGCATGCTATTTTCTCTGATCTGGCACTGCTTTTGCCTGGTTTTCCTATCTCTCCAACCTAACTTACTTCCTGGCGTGGTGCTCTCTCAATTCTCTTCGCCCCCTCTCTACAGGTGTACATCAAGGTTATGTCCTGGGACACCTCCTCTTTTCACTTTACACTCGCTCACTACATACTCTGACCTCCTACACTTTCCTTCTGACCTCTCCATCTCAGTATCCCTTGACTATCACTTTGTCTCCACCTCCTTCTGCTAAAGCCTAGGTGTTATTTTTACCCCCCCCCCTCCTTCTCTTAACCATCCCTTCCCTGACATGCACTTGCAGCTTCTTTCTTACCAACATCCACAGAATCCATCCTTTTTTTCACTACTTATTCCACCCAACTCCTGGTCCAAGCTCTTGCACTCTTCAGATTTGACTACTGTAACTCTCTCCTTGCTGGTCTTCCTGCTCTAGCTATCCGCCACCTCCAGCTCATTCAAATTCTGCTGCTCGTCTTGTTCTCTCCCAACCAAACTATTCTCACGCTACCTATCTCTGCTCCCATTCATTTCAAGACCTTTGTTCTTGCCTACCACTCACTTCACCACACTGCCCCCAACTACCTCCAATCTCTGGTGTCTCCCTAAACCCACTCTCGCCCTCTCCACTCCTGTTCAGGAGTGCTCCTTATGCTGTCTCCTCAAGGACTCACTTAACTTGCTTGACCTACGCACAACATTACTGGCTCCTCAGCTAATGCACAACTAATTGCACTTACTGTAAACTATACTGTATTTAAGTGTTAAGCTTGCATTGTAACACCCGTAAGTCTCTTTGGATAAATGCGTCTGCCAAATAAATAAATAAATACATAAATAAATAATATATACTGTACAACTCTTTCAGTGTAATTAGACCTCAAAAGTTGCATTCAAATTGAATACCCCTAAAGTCGTAAGTTTAATGATGGGGCTTTCAACATAAGTGTAACTTCTTGGGGACTTTTTCAAGAAAGAATAGAAAGTGTGTCACGAAAGAAAGAAGAAAAGAAGTCAAGAAAAAGAAAGAAAAGTCTAAAAAAGACAGAAAGCTCTTTCTTTCTTTTAATTTGTCAGTATAAAATTACAGGCTTCTGGTCAATTACACAAACAAGTCTAAAACCTATGAATGCATGTGTTGTAAGTGTGCTCCAAATATGGATAGGTCTTGGTGGCTCTATGAGAAACATACTGGCCTCTGAGCCTGTAGGTCATAGACTCAGACCCTATTAAAAGTACTTCAACTGCAAACACTGACACATTTTTTTCATGGATGTTTTTCAATATATTGTTCAATGGCCAAATACAAATGCAAGTTATTGATAATGCAAGCCCAACTGATATTTCTTTATAATCACATTCATATGGCATATTCTATTTCAAGTATTTGTTGTGTCCGCCCAGTGGTTTACACTCATACTCTAGCCAGACCTCAATAAATAAATATATGCTTGAAACCCAAGCTGCAAATCAGCCCTAAGATAATGCAGTAAACAGAAAGAAATATACAATTTTCCCAGTTCCTGCACATTGCTTGAAGCAACAGAAGTCTTGCAAGTCAAAAGCATTTTAAATAATTCAGTGGCAGCTACTCTCTCTAGCATGTAACTGAGCATGTATTGTTAAATAATTTTCTTATTTTCACAGTTGCACTTGGCATGAGGGGGGTCGTGTTTTTAACTGTCCTTGGAAATGGAATGGTCCACTTTAATATCGACTGTTTTAAGCACAAAGTTACTGTGTAGACATTATCATGAATTTGGCTATATCCTTCATGTTTTAAATTTTAGAGTCCCACAAGCCAATGATGGATTCAGTCAAACTATAGGGGATTAAAAATACCACAAACTGCAAGTACAGATGTATCTTACACATCCCATAAATATGTGAATGTACTGTGGCTGATTCTTTCTACTTCACGTGACTGCATCACAAAAATTCCTTACATCATGCTGCTGCTTTTTTCTGTTTGTGGTATCTTGCAAAGTTTGTATGCAGCCAATATAGTTGAACACGTGCTATAGTCAATTTGTAGATTTTATTTTTCACTTTGACATTATGGACCTTTTTTGTGTTGATCAGTGACAAAAACTCCTAATTAAATCCATTTTGATTCAAAGTTGTAACACAATTAAATGTGGAAAAGTCCAAGGGGGGTGAATACTTTTGAGAGCCACTATATATATATATATATATATATATATATATATATATATATATATATATATATATATATATATTTTCCCTATCCTATATAACCATTCGGAAGTAACTCGCAAGATCGAACTGACACGGACGTCTACCATTAACTGTAAATTAACAGAAAGCAAACAACAAATCCAATTTCTTCTGAAGTAAAGCATGCAGCAAAAGGAAGCCTTCTAGTAACCAGTTGCAAAAAATTGGTAAATACCATTTTCTGGCAAAGTTTACAAGTTGATGTGTTATAGCAAGCAGTTACTCCAACAGTTATTGTCAGTTATTAACGGTTACATTTCATATCACAAGCATATTCAATTATAATGAGTCTAGGGTTGTTCAAGAGCACTTATTTTAACGATCGTAAACCACTATACAAACAACTTCAGTCCTCTTCAAATATGCTGTTTGATGTTCACATTGAGCTGTGATATCTGCGTGGGGAGTTTCATAATAGTTTTTTTAACCTAGTCCTTAGCACGCATATAGAGGTACCTAGTTTGAAGGGCTTCTTCCTTAATAAATAGAAATATAATTGTACACATTATATACTTATACTACATTGATCAAATTGGCATGTTCATTACTGTATAGTAATGCTCCTGAAATTGCGTAGTATAGTGAATTGGTTTAATGGTCTGTGTACACTTTTTTACATCAATTTAAAAATCCTGATTTCCCATAACCATAAAAACTTTTGACCATAAGCAAATTTAAATAGATGCACAGGCAAATGTGCCTCTATTAAATTAATACAACCATGTTAAAAGTGTAAAACTAGCAAGAAACTACTTACAAGAACAATGTACTGCTCCTTCCATCAAGTCATTTATATAGTTACTAAAATCGGTGCCATAAGTGGCCTGCAGGTAGCTTTTGTTATTAAGCTTGAATGCTTTTGATATAGCTTTAAGTTTTAGAATATTTAATTACAGCTTTGTATCACCTAGAATTTTAGGATTGAGACATAAAAAAAAAACTGTATAAACATAATTTAGATGTTTTTTTTAACATCACGCAATCAACTAAATTACAAAATTATACTGCAAAAAGTTTAACAAAAGCCTTAATAGTACTACAGTTTTTGATGTTAGATTTCGAAATGTCACATTTTTCAATTTGTGTCAGCTTTTCGTTAAGTAGGCTATATGGAAAACTACAAAGCGATATGTAATTCAATATGTTATTGTAACATTCAGTAGGTTTCATTCAACTTTATGAAGCAGAGTGTGTTAATTATATAGGGTGATGTAAACCTTTTGGCCATATCTGTAGCTAGTTGATACATTTGTGTACAAAGGTTTGATTCGGGGATCTATAATTCCAAAACTAAAGTCATTTTATTAATTACATATTTTGGTTCAATGTAAGGTAGTGTATTAAGGTGCCAGTATGAGTTTTAAAGATTTCAGCAAAATTAACCAAACAAACTTCAATTGAATACTCATGCCTTTGGCAGGCTTAACCTTGCAAACTCTTTCAACGTGGTTGTTTTCTATGACAATCGTATTCCTTTTTTTATGAAGAACCACTTATGGATGAACAGTGAAAAGCACCGTTTTTTTTGTTTCCCCCATACTTTAATATTAAAACAGGAAGTGTGAGTGCGGTAGCAGTGATTAGCTGGTTAATATAGCTGGGGCACTTATAATTATTTATTCATAATGCACCTACTGAACACAATAGAAAATAGGTTTTGTCCTGCTGAAATGCATTTTATTGTCCCCCTTCTGCATTTTAGTTTATACATCCACCAGTAAATGGGCTGCTTTTTAATGAAAGTCATGTTAATATCAAAGTGGACAGCGTAGTCACAGTAGATGGAAGCAGCATGTGGAACTCCAATCACAAGTTCTTTCAATCACAGAAAAAGAAACAAGGATGCATTTGAATATTTTTACCTGAAAGTATTAAAACTATACAATTTTAATATCTATTTAACATGGAGTTGCTTTTTGCGCCTTTCTTTTTATTTCCTCATTATGATCAACATGCAAGTCAAAATGGAATATCTTTGGCAGTTTTGAGCAAGACATGAATTTTTCACAAAGAAAGTTCTTTGTGTCTTTCCTATGAGGCCACTGAATAAAGCATTATGTCACTCTCACTGAGATACAAAATTATTTACTCGAAATGTATAACTTTGATTCATATACCAGAAAATCTCTGTCTGTATAAAAAAGTAGGCATTCAATGTTTACATTTCTATACATAACGTTATTCAGATAGTTGGCCTAAGTTTTAAAAAGTAATTGTTTTATATATTATAGTAAGCTAGATTTGAAAACGAACTGGTAAATAAAACTCTTTGTAGATATTTAAGCTATAAATGAATCTGATGGTTTGACATGCTTAAAGCATTATTAAAGAAAAGCCATTACTGTTTCTTGGACACTTAATTGATAATATATTTAAAAAGTAAATACTGTCAATATGTTTTTTGGATAAGTCTGTGTTAAGGTGTCTTTAATCTAAAAGCAAGTATTCTAAAATAATGGAAACAGAATATTTGAACCAACAACAGAAGTCTTAATACTGCTGCTATATTTCTTAGAGTTAAACAAATGTATAGTTTAAATGAATTAGCAGTCATGTATCTTATTTGGAATAAGTAGTAAGACTTGATGTAAAAAAGGAGCCATTGAGTTAAAAAAAAATATTCTAGGAAAACTGAAATACTACAGCTATTAGAATATTATGTTTGAAAAAGCAACATAATAAAGACAAAATAGTATAAACTATAACTTTAATGTACAGTGAACCAATTGAAGGAAAATAACTAATTTTGTGACATCTTCTTTTACCTGCTTGTATTAAAAGCTGTGATGGAGATGACCAATTGCTTATGGCCACTGAAGCAGGCTTTTTTGGTGATTAGAAGCCAATGTCCTTTCTATAATGAGCGATCTCGTTAATATTAACAAACAAAATACCTTTTGGATAACAGAAGGTAGGAGTTTATATTAAAATAAACATTTTTCTATATATCAGAGAAAATAATTAGAACCTGGCAAGAAGAGGTGAGAGCATAAAGTGTAGGACGGTTTACTGCGTTAAGCAAAAATTTGATTAAAAATAATGAGTATTAGAAAATGCTTAAGGTAGTGTTTCATATAAATCAACACCAAAATTGGCAAGAGGGTAGGTTGTCTTAAAACCTGCTTCAACTGGACTTTGTATGAAGAGAGAAAGAGGTCAGACAGTTCAGTCACTATAAGACTATTACATTCTAATATGTTAACAGTAGTCTGAGTTTAGATGAAAATAAGTGGACCTTCCACTGAAATCTTAAATTACTTAATAGCAAAGGCCTATGGCAAAACTCCCTACAATTCCCATTAAATATCCTATTAACACACACCTGTATATAAAATTAACCTAATCTGAAAAGGTGACATGATATAATGCTCAGAGGGAATGTGTTGTAGACCCAGATTAATATAATCAAACAAAAAGTTAATGTTATATTTTGACAGAAATACAATGAATCTTGGTTCTAAATCTCTCTCCCGACTTGTGAGGGCACTAAGCAGTGAGAACAGAGTTCTTTGGCCTGACACTTCTTTCCCCAGGTCGGGAAGTCGGTCAGTCTGAAAGAAGGTGAGACTCAGTTGCAAGAACGTGTTGACCTGGAAGAGAAACGATGTAGCTGCCGCAGATTGTAAAGGCAGCTGCACTCATTTACTAAAAGGTCATGTCTGATAGCATATAAGGGGATGGAGAATCATAATCTGTTCCTTTGCTTGATTTAACAACAATTGAACCATAAGGACTGTGTGAGAGAGCCTGTAATAAATAATAAAGAGATGCTCGTAAGTGTTTTGTTTTGTTTGTTTGTAACTGTCTTGCTATGATTTACTAGATGGATAAACACGATTCCGGAGCTGTCACCATGGGCCAGCATTAACCTGGAACAGCACTGCTCGATTGTCACTAAATAAACTTTATCATCCACCACAAGCACCACTGCACTCACCCAGGACAGGTCAATGTGTTCTATTGTGGGGCGGATATTTGTGTTTATTATTTGGGACTGCAACCCGTTATTATTTACGCCGTGCAGTACACGTTGTTGTGTATTGCCGGGGTCTTATTATTTGGTCACCAGACTTGGATTCAAAATAAAGAAACCCTTTTCCAAACCGGATTACAACCTCTGTCTGTTTTATTCTTGCACTGCTTCACCTCTGAGTCACCTTGTCACCTTTGCCACATTGTATTATATTGTGTTGTAGCAAGAATTTTAGCTCCACCAGACTTTTTAGAGGAAAGAGGGTTTGAAAATTAGAACAATGACATTATATTCCAATATTTTAGAAAGGTGTTCTATCCAATTAATTTTGAATGTTTTTATATAATTCCAATTAGTTTTAAAAAAGAGTTGACCGGATCCTTCTATAATGCATCATCAACTCAAAGATAAGAACTGTCAAGGCAGATTGATTATCAGATTTATTTGGGACTCCTGATGTATTTAATGGAGGGAATCCTATGTAAGCCCAAAACAAGACCCCATTTGATACCATTGAACTTGATCTTGCAAGCTGACGTGGTCTCTATACTTTGCTCCATTAATTTTCCCTTCTATCCTGACCAGTGTCACAGTCCCTGCCAATGAGAAACAAACCCATAACACAATGGTGCTATGACCATGCTTCACGGTAAGGATGGCGTTCTTTGTGTGATGCTCTGTGTTGGATCTGTGCCAAACATAACACTTTGCATTTAGGCCAAAAAGTTCAATTTTAGTTTCGTCAGACCACAAAACATTTTGCCACATGGCTACAGAATCTGCTGAGTGTTTTTTTTTTTTTTTTTTTTTGCATACTTCAAATGGGATTCAAGGTGGGCTTTCTTGAGTAATGGCTTCCTTCTTGCTACCCTACCATACATTGTTATCAAGCATGTTTATTTACAACTATGAAAATTGTTATCTGAACATTTCTGTTGTTTAACTTTTTTGTTTGTTGAGAAATGAAAAAGATACAGAGACATAGGGAGAGAGACCAGCATTTGAATCTATTTATATAAGAGAGATACTAGGCTGGATCCCAAGAGATATAAAGCGATCAAGAAGATGACCTCCAGGAACATGGCAAGATAAAATTAGGAAACGTGCCGAAGCAACTTGGATGAGGGACAAGCAGACAGGATTTTGTGGATTGAATCTTGGGGAGACCTTTATCCAGCAGTGGATTGAAAAAGTCTAGGTTTGCCTGAGTCAATCTAGTTTTGTGAAGGGTTTCTGGGCAAATCCCGAATTTTGGGTTTTTTTTGGCATTCGCCCGTGTCCAATTGGGCAAATCTAGATTGGACCAGAACTTGAAAAAGACGACTGGGCGAAAACCGTTTTTTCAACATTTTTCACTGAATTTTAGGGCTAGCCCAGGCTAGTCTAGTTTTGTCCAATGCTTCAAAATCGATGGTTGGCAAATTTGTTTCACCCATGCCATTAATTTGGGCGAGTCTAGTTTCATTCAAAGCTTCAACATCAATGTGCGCCAATCTATTTTTGCCTATGCCAGTTATTTGGGAGAGTCTAGTTTTGCACTTCTACACTCTACCCGCTAGAGTGTAAAGTGCAGGCAAACTCACCACAATCGAGAGAAATAATATGTTAATTGTTAGTGTTCAAATCTTCTTTTGTTTCGTCTTCATTAAAAGATAGTTAAGATTGTAACAGGACCAATAACGCCCGTTATATTTCACGTATGTATTTGTCACTTCTATATTTTTTATTTTTATAATTGTACGCTTTGATTTGATTTGTGCACATTTTTTATATATTGTCGACTAGCACTTTGTAATTGTTTTATCATTTTCTAGTACCTTCTCTACTCAGTTATTGATAGTTTTACCCACCTGTGTGTGGCAAGTTTGCCTGCGTGTATGAAGGAGCAAACCTTTTTAACTTTAAACTTTTTGGGATAGAGAACTAATAAAAAGATTGGTTTTAACCGCTATTAAAACCAGCCCCTGTGTCCTGCTTTTTGTGCACTGCCGTTGGAAACCCAGCACACCCTCACTATATTGTTATTAGAAGTGGACCAGGTGTGTGATTCTGGAGTAGATCATTATTGAGCTACTTTCCCACTGTCCAGCCAGTCGCTTTTTATTCAGATCATAGATAACTTCTGTTCCCCCTTTTTAGTGTAATGAAGCTTTACTAACTGATTACTCTGCCTCAAGTAATGTATATAGTTAATTGCGCCACCTACTGTGTTCTACTGTGGAATAGGTCAGTTGCAAGGAGGGTGATGAGCTGTGTAGATGTACCTCGGCTGTATCTGGAGTAGCATGGGTTAACTAGGGGGCTGAATAATAGAAGTACCTGACTGTGAGTTGTGTGTTATGGAATGTAACTGTGAAACTAGGCTATGTATCATCTGAAGCATTTGACTACTAAAATTAATGTGTTATGTGTTTGAACCCGCAAATCATGCCTGGACTTTCTATATTGCCTTCTGGCCTAGATTAACATCAAACCAGTGAATTGCCTCTTTTTACCCAACAAACCTAAAAAATTCATGTTACCAAGCTACTGAAGTCTGGAGGGGTCCAAGTCTTTCATCTGTCTCCTGAACAGTAGGGGCTGCTGTGGCGCAGTGAGGCAAACCAGCCCCTGTCGATTTCTCACCCTATATCCAGAGAGAGAAAGGCCTTTTTGCTACCTATGGGTCTCCAACTAAGATCAACCATTTCTGTACTCAATAGAAAAATAATCACATATGACTTCCCTACATTGCCCTACAAGCTAGTCTTCACTGGGAACAGTGAGGGAACAGTTCAGTGTTCATACCTATCCATTGTTTGGCAATAAAAGTGCCCAGTGACACTAAGGCTGAATTATGTGATTCTTTTTTGATGCAGATTAACTGAGGGGAAAGTTGGGATCATTTAATTTATTGCATTTGTAACCTAAAACATATTGAAACCCTGGCCTCCAGGGGTGACAGATAGGACATTAAGCTGTTGTCAAATAGAGGGAATATACAGCCTATTCACATTGTCTCTGATTGAGTAATTATGAGAAATATACTCATTGTTGAGACTGTAAAGAAACCTGCACTGTCAGTTTACACATTCACATAACCACATGAACACTCAGTCTTCAATCTTCTGCTACTGTCATCTTGCACTGTCAACCCTAGCAATAACCAACCAGTACTAAAGTAATAATAATAATAATAATCTAGAATAATAATCACAGAATAATCTAATTCAAAATACAAACATTTAACAATATTCAACAACCAGCTGCTTTTCAATTTTTTTAATATGTGTATACTAGTTTTGTAGCTATTAGTTGCATATAGGTATTTTTTTATTTTCTTTTTATAAATGTAGTAGTCGCCAATTGTTTTTTTTGTTATATAATTTTCTCCCCAATTTGGAATAGTCAATTATTTTGAGGCTCAGCTCACTGCTACCATCGCCATAGTGATTTGAGAGCAGCGAAGATGAACTCGTGTTGTCCTCCGAAGCATGTACCATCAGCCAACCACTTCTTTTACACACAGCAGACCCACCATGCAGCCATCTCAGAGTTACAGCCTCAGAGGACAACGCAGCTCTGGGCAGCTTACAGGCAAGCCTGCAGGCGCCCTTCCAGACTACAGGAGTCTCTGGTGCACGGTGAGCTGAGGACACCCTGGCCGACCTAAACCCGGACCATTGTGCGTTGCCCACTGGGAAGTCCCGTCTACAGTTGACAATGGAATAGCCTGGACTCAAACAGCCGATGTCCAGGCTATAGGGTGCATCCTGCACTCTATATAGATCATCTTTACTGGATGCGCATATAGGCAAAGTTAATTGGGATATATCAAACTATCCTCAAAACTGGAATTCACTTAGAAAATGTATTACAGTCTCATTTTGACCCTTATAGATACTATGCTCTGTTGACTTGGTCTAAACAGGATAATGATTAATTTCCTATAAGTGAAAAACATTTTTTTTTTTTTATTATTGTGTGTTAATTTAAAACATGCTGATGTAGATGACATTTGGTCCTGCTTCATGTTCCTAATCACTCAAATTGTCTAACTGTAATCGGACCATGTGACCTACAGCACTGGAACCAGGATGCAGCAGTATGCCTATCGTTGTCTTTGAAATATGTGAGTTAATGTATTTGAAAAAAAAAAAGTTAAAACCCAAGGGGTACCAATAGAATGGGAGCTAGTAATAATGTTAATTAAATAAATAAATAAAGCATTGGTTATCACTAAGCACACATTTAAACGGAAAATATTGTAGTGATCATATGGCTATTAAACAATCAAAATCATTATAGTTTATTTATGAAAACCATAATCTCAAATGTACTGGTATATAAAAGCGTGTACAAATTGGGCCTATTATTATTAATAGTATTATTCATAGTAATGCTATTTTAGAGGTTGTAGTATTAACAGTGACTAAATCAATAAAAATAACCAATGATAAAACAGTGACACTGTGCGTGTTAATGGAGAACAAACACCGAGTTCACAACTTCTGAATACCTCTGGGAAGGTTCAGCAAATCAGAGCTTCTGTCACTCCACACTTGCTGACATGGTTTTAAATAGCTCAACATTAACAAAGAATTAACTAGTGGAGTAGGTTGCCTGGAAGTGATGTCTGATAAGCGTACTCAGATGTATGGTATTATATCCTTTTGATGAATTAAGGAATGCACTTAGTGTTGTCCAATGAAAAACTTCTCTTTGAAAGAAAAAAAAAAGCTTAGCAAGTGAATCTTCGCTAACACCTGCTTTTGCCTATTCTACATCAGAAATTTTATTTGGGATACATTGTAGTTACTCCCTATTATTATTATTATTATTATTATATTATTATTATTTATTATTATTATTATTAATAATATAATAATAATAATAATAATAATAATAATAACAAATGTAACAACGACTTATTGTAGGCTCTTAACATGAATACAATTTGCTTATCTCAGTTTCTGTATTTAAATAAAGTATTTTAAAATGTTTAATTACAAATATAAGGAAAATAATGTTAAAAAAAAGAACTTCTCAACATAAATTGACATGTTCAGGAATGGTCACTATCAGTCCTAGAGCCGGTGGCCCATTCTACCCGGGGTTTAATAGGTGCCACTACTTTAGGACCATAGTGGTCAAATTAAATCAAATAAACCAATTATAACACTACTCGAACACAGAACACTGACGGTCTCTGGAAAGCCCTCGACCGCAACAGCAGCTCGCAGTCCGCAGCCCTTAGGCTGCAGACAAACTTGCTTCACTAGCGAAGTCCCGACTGTCTGGCGTTACTCAGCAATCGTATGTATAGGAGCAGTATTATGTATGTACAGTTTGTGATAATATATTACAATTTATATATATCTATATAATATATATATATATCTATACATCTATCATATATATAATATATATAATATCACGACTAAGTGTACGTGACATTGTATCGTTCACATACTTAACGAGGATGCTAGATAATGCAATGCAGAGGTGCTGCTCTGCAAACTGATCTGTCACTGCCAGTTAGTTCACATATGTTATACATCAAATTGACAAATCACTAACTGTTGCAGCTATAATAAAATGTATCACTTTAGCTAATAATTTAAAATCTAACTATCTCATTTAAAGAGTAATTATTTCAATAAAATATTACAAATTATTATTAAGACGACTTTAAATGGGAAGCAAAAAATAAGAATTTGAAAAAAATATTAACTATAGCAGTCAGCTGTTAAGCTTCCACACCTGAAAACGTGATTCAAGATTAGTCAAGTTATTGATGATGACGTGGCTTGCATTTATAGTTTTTGTATTACTTTATGTGTGAACTTTGTTATAGCAGGGAATGCTGTAATGTTGAGATTAAATGGGTTTACACTTGATATTATATCCCCTGGATATTTATAAAAGCTGTTTTCACCACCGCCTATTCAACAGAAATCTTTTTGTCCCAAGGCAAACGTATGTTTTCTCCATTTTTAATAGACAAACATAATGATTAAAGTTGCTTGCACACTACGAACTAAATGAAGAAAATCATGCTGGACAGGCGCCGCGGCTCAGCATAGGCTATAGTTGAAAAAGGTTTTGAAATAATAATTTCCAATTATGATTTTAATTGATCAACCTGTTCATTAATCACATTAAGTATTTGTGTAGTCTAAATAATGATTTTATTATAAACGCTTTGCTTGCTATAACTAAAAAATGTAAACATTCCTTACGGGTTTTTTTTTATTTTCAGTTTTGTTCTTAAAATTTTAGTTTTCACAAAAAAGTGCACTATTTTAACATTGGTAATTAAATGTACAAAGAAATATCCGTTATTTTTAATGAACATGTATGTTTTTGTTTAAATATTGTCATTTAAATATATAGTCAGATATTGTCTAATAAAACTATTTTATAGCTAATTCAATATGTTTTATAACGCGTTTACCAAAATGCCTTACCGGTATAGTCAATCCTACAAAGCCTTATGACATGCAACCATTAAATGTTTTTGTTTTGTCTTCCTTAATTTGTTTTTGGAAGTTAGGGAGCTGAAAAGTATGTCTGCTTATTCGTGTGTTTATGTTTTAAGTGATGTGTGTATTTATTTAAAACAAGGGTACAGTAGTCACTTGTCTGTATTTTATTGATTGTCTAAAATAATGGATAATGTTCTATATCAGTTAACCGTCGGTAGCAGGGCTTGATTTCTAGCAAGCAAGAGATGTGTTAACAGTTGTAGTAGTAACTGATATTTGTACGAATACAGTAAGATGAACCGCTTCTAGTTTAATAATATGTAAAACTGTCTCATCTAAAGAGATACCGTTGGGATGTATTTCATTGTAATCAATATGTTAAAATTGTATCATATTTTTTGTGACAGTATGGGGATTGAAAAGATCTATTGTGAAGTTTATTTTAATTTTATTTTAATTTTATTTGAATGCGGTGGGATCTTTGGCAAGAGTTAAATCAGTAAGAAGCAAAACGATCACTAGCTGTTCTCTCAAACGTCATAGTTGTACGGGAGGTTACTGAAGTGAGTGTGGAGCTCAGGGACTATAGGCATAGTTTTCCAATAGAGTCAGGTACAGTACTGTACAGAAGGGAATGCTTGCGTTAATTTTCTGCAGCTCTCTCCTAAATGAACCAGCCAATGCGAGAAAAGGCTGTGGGTCCGGGACATGGGAAAACTGCTGTTAGAAGAGTTTAGCTGAACAGGTAACAACAAATATTTTTATGCCTTCTGTATTGTAACAGTTAAGAGTTAAGCATAACTTATTTAACAAGTGGTAATCTGGGGGCTTTGTGAAAAAAATAAAATATGCATTTACTCCAGAGAAATTAACTTTGCAGGTAATTATCTTTTAAATCTGTACTTGGGATGTATTTCAATACATTTTTTTTTTTTTTTCCTTGAAATAGTGTCCTTATCAAATGGCATTGTTTTACTGAAAAAGATCAAAACAACTGTTACTTGATCAGGATAGAGGACAGTTTGTATTTATTTATTTATTTATTTTATTTTGTTGGGTTTTTTTGTTTGTTTTTGGCGTTTTAGGGTTAAACGAATACCTGTATCAAAGTAGATGCTGATGGGTTCAAAAGTAAGCACTGCTAGAACTTGAAGGGCTGTTTTTGTATGCTACCCTATGCATTATTGATGATCACTGCATGTTTATATGACGCAACGAAACTGGTTATACTTTTTATGTTTGCTGTTTTTAATGCTAAGAGTACGGACACTCACATTTAAGTATGAGACGATACAACCATATGTAAAATCATA
>NC_054536.1:22922011-22924511 GCF_017654505.1 Polyodon spathula
CATCCGATGAGCTCAATTTATTGTGAAGTGGTTGATTACACTAAATTTTGTGTTAGACTATTCTTTAATTCTATAGCCCGGGTTTTATTTTATCCAAAAGATCAAACTCTATGATTTAACTTACAAAAAAGAAACACAATTTTACAGATGTTGCTTCGTTTCTACTACTGCCATGCTGATCACCTGTTATCACTGCGTTATTTTGCCTAACAGACTTTTAATTTTATTAACACAACGTACAGACATTTCAGTGTCTTTGGTGTAACGCGTTTTCAGCTTGAATAAACCATTTTAGGAATTGGTTTTGTATCTTTTGTGAGTTATAGGAACAAAGTAATATGGTAATATACGTGGTTGGGAGGGGGGGGGGGAGGTCTGAACAGTGAATGTCAGAGCCTGCTAGAAGCGCTTTGACGCTTTTCATTTTCTTATCGAAAACTGTATGAAACAAATAAAAATAAAACAATTTCATAGTGCTTCCAACATGTAGTTGACTTTGTAGCAAAACACATCTGTCTAATGATCCATCTGTAATGGTTAATAAAATAACATCAATTTTGTTCATGTTTCAGAGTGCATTCGATTCAAAGGATGGGACAGGATCTGCGCATGCGGGGATCACCCAGGCTGCAGCCTATTATCCTTATGATGCTACTTTGGGGCAGTATCAATATGACAGGTAATAAAACCGATTCTTTTAAATTGTTGAAAATTCTATCGGTCCTGTCTAAACTAAACCACTACCCAAGCGAGTATGTGACAATTGAATACACTGTAAAACCAAATGTTTAAGAACCACATATTATGAGAAGATCTTAGTGTTTACTTTTATTATTATTATTATTATTATTATTATTATTATTATTATTATTATTATTATTATTATTATTATTATTATTAACACAAAACAACACACTATATTGCATTAAGTTTCTCTTTTTAAGACCAGTCATTCCTCCTGTTAATTATTATTATTAACACAAAACAACACACTATATTGCATTAAGTTTCTCTTTTTAAGACCAGTCATTCCTCGGATCCGGCTATTTCAATTATTCATACTCATTTCTGTGCCTTCTGCAAAACAAAACTTATAATTTAAATAAACAGTCTTAAAAGTATGATTACTTACAAGATATGGTTACATTTACCATATATTAGGCATCCTTAGCCTACAGCTATACCAAACAAAGGCTTTAATTATCACTTTCCAGACCAAACCTATGACTAATTATTATCATTATTATTATTATTATTATTATATACTCTTAATCTGTTTTAGGTATGAATAGTTAAGAAAATATTAATTTGATTATTTTTATTTAGCAGACACCTTTATTCAGACAACTTACAGAGACCAGTGTATGTGTGAACTATGCATCAGCTGCAGAGTTACTTACAACAACATCTCACCCAAAAGATAGAGCACAAGGAGGTTAAGTGACTTCCTCAGGGTCACACAGTGAGTGAGCTGGGATTTGAACCAGGGAACTCCTAATTACAAACCCCTTTTCTTTAACCACTAGACCACACAGCCTCCTTGGTAGTGTTGTCATTTTATTTTAGGTATTGCACAAGAGGTAGAAAATAACGTATGTGTCCTTAATCCTTTCGTAATTGTCTTAACATTATTTAGATACGGCACAATGGATGGGGGGACAAGAAGAAAAAATGCCACTCGTGAAACAACCAGTACCTTGAAAGCTTGGCTCCAGGAGCACAGAAAAAACCCGTACCCCACAAAAGGAGAAAAGATCATGCTGGCCATCATCACCAAGATGACCCTGACCCAGGTCTCCACTTGGTTTGCCAATGCCAGGAGGAGACTTAAAAAGGAGAATAAAATGACCTGGCCCCCACGAAACAAGTGCTCCGACGAGAAGAGATACGATGATGAAGCAGGAGATGACTCTCAAGAGGAAAACATCAAGAGCAAAAAGACTGATGATGGTTAGCCAACTTGATTTTGTTAGCTGATATATCTTTTGCTATCATAGTTTCAAATGGGGCAACAAAACTGCAAAGGCCACCAAATGCTTTATGTCACAAAAAGCTGCATTTTCTAAATTAGAAACATTTAAATGTCATTGTCACTTTTAGACATTATTAAACACACACCTTTTTTTGGTTACATTATAAGTAACATTGTATATTACTTTTGTTCATCTATTTTGTTTGATATAATTTTCTTAATAACTGTGTCACTAAATTACAATATTTAATCTAATGCAGTAGTATAAGCATTCCCATTCAAGTTTCAATCGTGCTGTAAAGGACAAGTGTTCCTATTGCGATTAGGTTTGTAGCATTTACAATAACTTAAATAGACTTTTAAAATAGGTTATCTGAATGCTATTAATAATTTTTTATATACAGATAACAGAAGCAGAGATGACAAGGAGCTGCAGCTGAGTGACCTAGATGACTTTGAAGCGATTGAGTCAGAGAGTTCTGAGTGTGAGCTGAAACACCAGTTTCACATTGGCAGTACCCATATGAG